>NC_043701.1:91917058-91946196 GCF_006229205.1 Suricata suricatta
AGAGACAATAAAGGACAGTGGACAGTCTAAAAGTGTGTGACCAGTTGAGGGGAGAGGTAGGGATGAGATATAGGAGAATATATCTGGATTGCAAGAAGGTAAGAAAAAAAAAAAGGGAGCAAGGAGAAAGGAAAATAAGGAGTAAAAATTTTAAAAAATTTAAGTAAAAAAAGTAATAATAATAAAAAATACGTACAGAAAAAGGAGAATAGAAAAAAAAAGAAGAAGAAAAAGAAAAAACATAAAAAAAAGCAAAAAAAAAAAAAAAAACCTAAAAAAACCCAGCAGCTCCCTCTCGTGGATAGGCGTGGTTTGATGTGGTAGGTCTTGGAGGTTGCTCTCAGAGGCTCCGCCTTGGTGTTTGCTGAGATTAGATAGGCAGGCGGCACACCAAGTTCTGCTGAACAAGAACTGTAGGCACTCTAATGAGTCCGATCTCCTTTTGCCACGGTTGAGCAGAGTTGTATTTTCCAGGCCTGCCTCAGTTCAAAGTTCCAGTCCATGCACTCTTTATGCTACCACAGATGGTGTTTTTGTTTTGGTTGCTGGCTTCTTAGGGGGAGTAATCGATTTGTCTTGGCTCAGGCTGGGATTTCGGCTGACCCTGCCTGAGGGGAGATGCGCAGCAGGAGGTGAGGTGCCCACCATCTCAGACCCAACCCCCAGGGGGATCGTTTTAGCGTTGGGGGAGGAATGAGTGCACAGCCGTTGCCTGAGGCTGTGCCGGGAGCTGCTGGAAATGAGCTGGGAGCTCCTGTAGCCTGCCCGCACACCCAAGTCTCCACCGCCACCAACTCTCTGCTGGGATCAGGCAGAGGTGGGGGCTATTTTTTCCCTGTTGGCACCCGGGATTCAGGTTTCGCGCAGCCAATGCTGGGGTCAAGATGCGCCATGGAAATGAGGTGCGTGCTCCCACTCCCAAAACTGAGGTCGAAGTGAGCACCCCTGACACTGCTGCTGCTGCGGCTGCTGACTCCTCGCCAAGATGCCACAGTGATGGAAGCTGTTCCTTCCCTTGAGCCACCTGGGTTCGGGATTTAGGCTACCCAGCAGTTATCTATGGAGTGAGTTTCTCTCTCCAAGCGCAGTTAAGCATTCTTTACCTCTTCCCCAGAGACAGAACTATGAGCGTGCTCAGTCTCTCTGTCTCTTCCCTTTGTCTCTCGGGCTCCACACGCTTGCCCTGCATTGGGCTGGGGCTCCCACCTCCCCTGCCCATCTCGGGCTGGCCCATTTTCCAATCTCCCCAGTTCACACTCACTCACTCAGGTATCCTTCAGGTTCTCTTCCTTCTGGAGTCCGTATTTTCTCCTTCTGCTCTTGCAGATGAGAGCAATGTCCTTCTCAGTTGGATCGATGGTACAGACGAAGTTTACAGAGCTCCCTTCCTCTACGCCATCTTCAATTTAAGCTGTTTTGGACTGTGCTCACTCACATTTCTGGAGATTGGCCATCAGCTGATCTCAGCTGGCTTTTACTAGGAAGGCCGGTGAGATTTGATGCTGCTCTTTGCCTCTCTGATTCTAACATAGTAGCCTGAGCATGCTCTTGGGCTCTGGTAGAAGTCCAAGAGAGAGGCCAAGCCCAGTCACACAAGGACTTCTTAGGACTTGGCTTTTGTAGCACCTGCTAACATTGTCTTGCCCAGAATAAGTCACATGGCCAAGGGGATGCGTAATTGGATTCTAACTCTTTAGTGAGAGAACTCTTTGGATATAGGGAAAAGTAGTGGGTTAAAATCATTATTACAAACTCCATGGGTGAATTTTTCTTAAAGGGAACTATAGTCTCAATTTTTTAATTTAGTTTTTGTTTTAATTAAAAGTATTTATGTACCTAAAAGAGTTAAATAATGCCATAAGACTTCTATAGTTTCCTATTTCAGCGCTTTTAGCTGTTTTTATTATTGTTGTTATTATTAACCTCTATAGCTCTTAACAATGCTTACATTGCTACTTCTTGACTTATATTTTAGACATTGCCTGTTGACTTCTTCTTCAGGAAAATAAAATCTACCCGTCATTACCGGACTTTTTTCTCCTGTCACCAGACATGTGAACACTTCTCATGCTCCTACCTTTTCATTCTTGTTTTATAATTTTGTTTAGATTCTTTCTCAGTATTTGAATTTATTGATACTTTGTTAACAGTACTTTTTATTTTCAAAGAGAGAACAGTTCAGGGGAGGGGCAGAGACTAAGGTGGACAGAGGATCTGAAGCGGGCTCTGTGCTGACAGCAGAGAACCCTATGCAGGGCCTGAACTCCCAAATCCCTGAGACCATGACCTGAGTCACCCAGGCACCCTTGATAACAGTACTTGTAGCTGATTCATAGAGTAAACTGATTACTTTTTCATTGTTTTATGCTTTTTATTGTCTCTGAAGTTAATTATTGTCTTATTTTTCTTGGATTCTCTATTATCACTAATTCAGCCTCAAATCTTATTTCACTTGTGTAAATCACCTTTCAATATGTTCAAACACACTTGGGGATTTTGTTTCATTTACATAGAACTGTCTCCCCCCAGAGCTGTGACCTGCTCCAACCTGCATGATTCTCTGCACTGTACCATTATGATATCCTCTTTGTGCTATTCTGGAGATACTGTTTCCTGGACCCATATCTTCCTAATGCTTGGATTATTTCTTCATTGATGGAGTGCATACTTTGACAGCTTCCTGAAACAAGGTAGTTAGGAAGTGTGTGTGTGTGTGTGTGTGTGTGTGTGTGTGTGTGTCTGTGTGTGTTTTAAGAGGAAGTTATTTTATTTTTTTTATGTAAACTCTATGCCCAACGTGGGCCTTGAACTCACAATCCAGAGATGAAGAACTGGATACTCTACCAATGGAGCTAGTCAAGTGCCCCCAGGAAGTATATTTTTACTCTGAATAATTAACTACATACTACTCTCAGTATATAAAACATACTAACCTTGTAATAAGACCTCAAATTCAAAGAGATAGGTATGGAAGATTGACAAAAGTAGAAATTTGTAAACTGTTCTATTTTGCAATATATTTTGCTTTTGTACATTTCCAGATTGAGATGTCTGTCCTCTGACTCTTTGCTGATTAATTTTATTCTGCAGTATTCTAGTGTTAAATTGTTCAAATACAAAAAAGTATCTGGAGATAGATATCTATCTATCAATCTATCTGTCTGTATCCATGCCCCTTTTCCTCCCATGCCACTTTAAGGTAAGCAGTTGACACTGTGCAAATTACAGCTAGATATATCAGTATGCATCTCCTGAGTATGAGAATAATATACAACTATACCACTGACCAACTTAAAAAAATCCAGTGTTTGGGTCATATTCAAATATTCACAATGATCAAAGAGAAAAACCACAGCATTAGTGTCCAATACAGGTTCATGCACTGCAATTGATTGTTATATATTTTTATGCTTTTTTAATCTATGACAATCTCCCTATTAAAAATAGTTCTTAACTTACCTACAGCCAAATTTACTTTTTGGTATGTAGTTGAGTTTTAGTACATGCTTAGATTCGTGCAATCACTACAATCAGGATAGAGAACAGTTCCATCCTCTTAAAATATTTCCTCCTATTGCCCCTTCCTAGTTGATCCCACTCTTTGCCTATAACCCCCGGTAACCATTCATCCTAGTGCTTCTGTTACCTATATTTACCTCTCTTCTACTTGCTTTTTCCAAAATGTCATATAAATGGAATCTATAGTATGCAACCTTTTGAAATTGACTTCTTTGAGTTGAGATAATGTGTTTGTGCTTCAGCCATGTTTTTGTGTATTTCAATCGTTCATTCCTTTTCCTTATTGACTTACACTCCATTATATAGCTATATCATAATTCTTTTAATCCATGTACTCAATGAAGCACATTTAGGTTTGTGTCAATTTTTGATGATCATGCATAATGCCACTATAAATATTTGTATGCAGGTTGGGTGTGTGGGGGTATGTGTGTGTGTGTGTGTGCATGTGTGAAAAAAAGTTTTCATTCATCTAGGGTGAATATCTATATGAGGCTTGTTAGATCCATTTCGTAAGTGTAGGAGTTTTTTTCTTTTTCCTGCAAAAACTGCAGATTATTGGTTCCATTTGACCCACAGCTTGACAGAGGGCTCCAGGTTGTTTAAAAACTGCCTAGTTGCTACAGGGAGAGGCTCAGGCAGATGTTCTGACACTAGGGGCTGCAGAAGAGATCCCTGAGCTGGGGAAAGTTCTAGCAGTGCTTCAGGATGAACCTTGTGAAAAAATACTTGCCCTGCCCATCCTAGGGGTGGCAAGCCTGTGGAATTAGGTGGTTACCCATCTTCTTGGTGAGTTATACCTGCTCATCTAGTTAGTGGTTCTCCAGGAAGTCAAAGAGATGGACATCTGTATGGGTAGAACCCAAAGCACACAGATGCCAAAGGGCCTGGGTCAAGTTCTTTTTTGGGGCCGTGGTGGGTTCAGTGGCATCCCAGGTTTCGTCCTGCTCATCTTGGGGGGCTACGGCATGTCCCGAAAAAAGGTACACACCACATACATTTTGCAACTTCTAGAGATGCTGAATGCTCTTATGGCAGAGGTGCCCACATAGCCACCATCAAAATAGAAACCCCGAGAGAGGTAGGCATAGGATGCTCACAGATAGAGGTCGAACAGGAGGTTGACAGTCACCTCCTCCTCAGTGGAATGATTCTAATGAATCTGTGAGCTCATGGTTGGCAATAAGAGGCTGCAGAAAATGGAGGCCAAGAATGGCCAAAAAGATGGTCCTGGTGGTTGTGACTAGAGGAATTAGAGAGTTGCTAAAGGCTGGAAGAAGGGGGTCCCCAGGCCTGTTCTGTCCAAACACTGTCGAAGCAAGAGACAGATATGCAGAGCTGCTGGTATGCTGCTTGTGTATGTTTAAGTTTTAGGAAACTTCCAAACCATTTGTCAAAGTGGTTGTATAATTTGGGATTCCACCAGAAATACAAGGGAGTTTCAAATACTCAGTACTTGGCTTTCATTTAATTTTCCTAATAACAAATGTTGTTGGACATCTTCTCATTTACTTCTTTGCCATCTGTATTTCTTCTTTGGTAAAGTGTTTATTGCCTATATTTTAACTGGGTTATTTTTTATATTATTGAGTTTTGAGAGGTTTTTTTTCCTATAGACAAAAGTTTTTTATTATATATGTGATTTGTAAATGTTTTCTCTCTTGCTTATTTTTTTATTTTCCTATCAGAGTCTTTCAGATGAAGTCTAACTTGTCAATTATTTATTTTTTGAATTGTGCTGTTGGTGTTTAACAACACTTTAACTCAAATTAATGAAGATTTTCTCTTGATTTATCTTTTTCACTTAACATTTATTATCTGGTTTTTGATTTATTACTGGTATCCTTTGACTTGTTCTTTCACTTGTATAATAATAAATGACTATATTCTGCTTTCTTCCCTCTTCTTTTAATTTTCCCATACATTTTCTAGATGCATTCTTTCTACTTTGTTAGAACATTTAATGTTTCTTTTTTAAAGTTTTTATTTATTTTGAGAGGGAGAGAGAATGTGCAAGTGAGGGAGGGGCAGAGAGAGAGGCAGAGGCAGAGGCAGAGGCAGAGGCAGAGGGAGAGAGAGAGAGAGGGAGAGGGAGAGGGAGAGAGAATACCTCACGCAGGTTCTGCACCCCAGTGGAGAGCCTGACACAAGGCTTGCTCCCATGAACTATGAGATCATGACCCAAGCCAAGATCAAGAGTTGGATGCTTAACCAACTGAGCTGCTCAGGAGCCCCAGAACATGTAATATTTCTTTAGTCTTCATCCATTTATGTCACCAATTTTGTTTTAGTTAAGGATATCCAATTCAACATGTTAAATATTCATTATTAGTGCTTTTCCTTGATGTTTCTCCCGTTATTTCTTGTTTGGTTGAAGGTCATTCTCTGGAATATTTCTTGTAAAAGGTGTGTAGGTGCATTATTTCCTAAGTTCTTGCACTTTTAAAACTGCTTTGTGACAGCCCTGATACATGGAAATTCATCTTATCTGGATATAAAGTCTTTGGCTTACACTTTCTTTCAGTTTCTAAAAAATATTGCTGTACTCTTACTTTTCTTTGTTCTTGAGACCTTGATCAGCTGTATAAGGAATAGAAGAATAGAAATAATGATTAGTAACAGAAATGAGATTTTACATATATAATATCTACATCTACAGCTACATACACACACACACACACACACACACACACACACATACACACACATATACATATTACTACTTCAGCTGCAAGATAGCAAAGGTGTGCTCTTCTTTGACTTACTCTATCATTCTATCAGGCAGGTGTACGAGTGAAACCAATATTCTTGGTTGCTCTGTTGACTTTTATTTTTTATTTTCTTTTTAATAATTTTTAAAAATGTTTTTTATTTATTTTTGAGAGCACGAGCAGGGGAGGGTCAGAGAGAGAGGGAGACACAGAATCCGAAGCAGGCTCCAAACTCTGAGCCAGCTGTCAGCACAGAGCCCAATGTGGGGTTCAAACCCGCGAACTGTGAGATCATGACCTGAGCTGAAGCAGGACGCTTAACCGACTGAGCCACCCAGGCGCCCCACTCTGTTGACTTTTATGTGGAGGGACAACAAGGATGGACATGTGGAATAGAGTAGTACTAATTTTAATTCTCTTTTGTGAAATTGAGCATGTATGTGAATCTTTCTCTACTCCTTACTTTAATACAACTTTCCCTATAGGGAGAGTGCTGAGTACATTAGGGACTTGAGTATATTAAACATAATAAATTCACTATTAGTTGAACACAGAATCATCACTTTCATACACAATAGCACAATGCTATCAGTAAATGTTTGTGGGACAGGTGCATGAATGACTGGCATTTTTTGGTTACCTACTTTGAAAACCTGAGCATGTTTGGTATCTGCAGGGTAGGATTAGTGACAGTGGGCACTGGGACCACTGTAGGACCCCATGTCGGTCAGATAACACTATTCATTTGGGAGCATGGTTTCAGAGAAGTTACCCAAAATGAATGTCATGAAACTAAAAAGAGGGAAAAAATACTTCTCCAAAATGATGCCAACGAAAATTATTTCATAATCCAGATGCCAGATGTCAGAGAGATTGGGGTAACCAGACAGGAATAGAAGCAGCATGCGCTTTGTTCTATCACTGTCAAAATTAGATCAGAGTCAGATAAAGTCACGAGCTACAGGTATAAATTTTTCCAAAGGTAACCACCTCAGGGGCTTAAAAGAGTGCAGAGCTTGGTTTTCTGCCAACAACATTATCCAGACCCTCTCCATCTTCCCCACTCCACTGTCTTAATGGCCCCTTGACCATCTGAAAACAGCAAGAGAGTTTAAAAAAGGAAAAGGAACATAAGAATAGGAGGTGAGATGATGTAACTAGGAAAAACACACTTGAAAGAACAGTCTTGTTAACTCAAATACTTAACAGTGTTCTAATAGATAAAACATATAGGTAGTTAAATTGCATCTATTAAAAAACACCTTCACTTTACTAAAGTGAATATTCTACAAAGAACAGTTACTGAATTTTGGATATTTTCATTCTCCACCATAGAAATGATGCTGAAAACCATCGTGGTATCATGTAATAAATATAATTACTTGGGTTTTCCTTTTCAAAAACTTTTCTCATAATTTTTTTTTGCTTTCTTAAATTTTTTTTTCTCAGTCAGGAGAAGCATCAGTAAAATTGAGACTGTAGAAAAAATGAATTGCAATTTCCATTGTGGTTTGCTTTTGCAAGCAAAAAGGCCACTGTTTTTCCTCCTTTGAATAGGGAAATGAGTTTGGCCAAGGTTGGAAAGATTTGTGGGTGGGGGAAGGAAAGGGTACAAGGAATAATTTTCACTTTGTTTTTGGGAATGGAAATAGGTAAGACTCACCAGTATCATCATTCAGATGGTGTCCTGGGCTTCGAGTATTGACGTAGTGACCAGTCATGGATGCTATGGAACAGAACTGCCATCACACTTCTGTTCTTCTAGTCTACCCGTTTGCCCAGAGAAGGCAAAGTGACTGAAGCTTTTCGTTTCTAGAAACTTAGTACTTCCACCCTACTTTTGTCTCCCATGTCCCTTAATCTCCCTGTTTCATGGGAGTAGAAGGGCAAAGGATTGCTTGGAAAGCTTATTGGGATTTTACCATATGCACAAGAATGGAAAGATGTATGCTATGTGGACATGGAAGGGTGAAACAGCAGGTTTGCATGGAGAGGCCACTGGAAGATCAGGTTCAGAAAAATTGGATTTGCAAGAGAGTAAAGGACAGATTATGATTATTAACTGTAATCATAGGAAAGGTTTTGTAATTTTAACTATTTTGGGGAATTTTTCCTGTCAAAATTCTTTCAGGATTGTTCTAGGCTCATGTCTACATACAACCTATTTGTAGTTGCTTCATGTCATGTGAAAGTCTTATGCAAATGGCATTATTCTGAGATATTTTGGTGTCATTATTCTGAGATGTTTTGGTGAGATTGTATGAGATCATGGGGATATGGTAGAATGTATATGCTGATTTCTCTTGATCTTCATACTTTGCACTGTTTGTAACATTCAGATTTATTTACTTTTTAAATTCCTTTTTTTCAGATTTATATATTGTAATATTTGTCAGTATTTATAAAAAATGTAGCAACGTTGGTCACTGTTCATTCATCCACCATTAATGCACGTTAAAAATCTTGTGGTCACTTTTGTTATTGCCTACTTATTTTTCCAACTATTATTATTATTTTTTATCTGAGGTTTTCTACAGATATTTCTTTTTCTGTAAAAATATATTTTGGTGATCATCCTGTTTCATATATCATTGCATTTTACCTAAACTACTTCAATAGTTCTGTGATTTCTTTATTTTTAATATTTTATCCTCAGATCTTTGGATCTCAAAACTGATTGAAAAGCTTAACTCTCTTTCTTGTTATTCAAGTTAAGTGTAAAAGGACTTGGTTTGAAAGCTGAAATAACTTTTTGATAGAATAAGGCAACATTATCCTTAAATGAATATAATATGATTGGTCACTAAAAATTTAACTGAAGAATTAAGAAAATTAGCAAGATGTGATTAAAGTAGTCAGATGCAAAATGTATATGCAAAAATTCATGATTTCCTTGTACTCAAGACCCAAGGATCAGGTGGTGCTCATGTACACAGTGAAAATGGTTTTATCTCCTTCTGAATCTCACCAACTCCCTCATGGAATCCAGGCTAAGAGGCTGGGCATATGCCTTGACAGCTAATCATTGTTTTTATCTTGTTCTTGGCTCAGGACTTTTTCTTCAAATATAACCTGGTCTCCAGAGGGGCAGCCCTCCTTTCAACTCATCACTGATAGCTCCATACTCAAGCAAGTTTAACCGATTGGTTCTGAAATCTGAAGCATCACCATTTATTGGGAGGGTTTTTGTATAACTAAAAAGCCCGTTGGAGTGGTTTTCCAGAACAAAGGAATAAACTATCCAAAAAAATAGCGAACAGTGTTTCACTTGCATAACAGCAAAGCTCGAAACTATCCCAGTTCAGAATTCCCTAGCTACTTCACAATCTCTTGGCTGTGAAGCAGTAACCTCACTCTGGGATGGGCCACTTAGAAGGGATAAAAATTAAGTCTTGAGAATCAGAAAAATGAAGTCCTAAGAATCAGAACTAAAGTCTGAATTCCTCAAGTGGTCAACATGTCTTTATCTTGGCTCTCTGACCTGGTTGCTAAGGATGATGTGTATTGGATTGATTATTTGGTATCTGTGAAAGTGTAGATGTTGTGAAATAAGAATTGAAAAAGAGTTGTGAACTTTCTGATTCCACTTGTTTTGTTTCTTTGCTGAAATTCATGTGCCTAATGATCCTCAAAAATAATTTCTTGGGAGTGTTTTGAAGATTCTCTGAGGCGTCTTGTCATCGTACGTGTAGAGGTTTTCTCCCCTCTACTCCCTTCCTGACCTTTGGGAATGGAATGTTCCACTCATCCCTATCCTGAGGTCTTGTTCCCCCTATTTGAAAAAAGATCCTGGTAAAATGGAGACATTATGAAGTGACTGTATGTTTCATAAGTCACTGGAATTACATCAGAAAAGGTGGTCAGACTTTTCAAGTGAGCAATTTGTTGGTCTTAATGGTATGGCTTTTGAGGTCAGACCAGCAAAGGCTGTTTTCTTTCACTCCATGCTCCTTGAGGAGTAAAAGGATATTGAGCTTCAAGGGGAAAGTGAGTAGATCATTAACTATGTGTGGGAGCCAGTGCCTGAATAAAAGATGTTGGCTTCCAGAGGAGGGAAAAGGAAGATGAGGGAGCTGGGAGAAATGTCATCTGGGGCTCATCTAGGTGGGCTCTGGGAAGCCTTACTGAGACTAGAGTAGGACTGATTTTTGATCATGTCACAGTAATGTCTTCCTTTGGTAATAATTCCTTTTTTAAAAATACTTTTGTAGTTTTCCACTAATAAGGGCAAAATTGAATTCATTTGTAATTTGGGTTTTAGTCCTGCTTTTCCCTTTTCCTCTGCTCATATCAGCAGACTGGGCCCCCTTCATTTCTACAAACCTAGGCGGAGGAGGGGAGTTTCTACTCTGGGGCACTTGATCCTTGTCTTGTCACTTACCTCCCAAGCAGGGGTCTGGGTCCTGGGGTGGGTGTGGGATGAAGGTGCAGCACCCTTGGGCTGAAAAATCATGAAAGACCAGAATCACATCTGGGGCTACCCAGGCCAGCCTCGCATGAAGACAATGTAATCTGATTCCTTTAAACTTATTCAGGCTCATGACTGAAGGAGATGAAAAGAGTGTAAAAGAGAGGCAGTTAATATCATGGTGGCCGGGAGTGTTTTCTCAAAGTTTTCTGGAAGAAAGGAAATTTCACTTCTCAAAATTAAGAGTGTCATTTTTCAAAAGCACATAAGAAAACATCAAAAGCTGGTCATGTCCCATAAGTCTGGCACTTGACTAGATGCCCTTGGGAAAGACTGTGAGCTTCATTTCTCATCACCATGTCTTTGGGAAGGAATGGGAACCATCCAGTGTTCTGTCAGATGGCCACATCGCTGACAGGTGTGTGACAGGTGAACACTGAGAGAATCATGAACATTTGCAAAGTGTAAAAATTTCTATCAATAGATTCACGCATTACATATATGATCTGTACTCTACTGTTGTTTGAAATTAATAAAGGCTCAATGTTTTTCAAAACATTCTTTTATAAAATTATTAAGCTATGACATATAGATAATGACAATATCAACAAACTCTATGGAGTATAGTAACTAAAATATACATATTATGAATTTTTCAGACAAATTGCCAAACAATCCTACCTCATCATTAAGAGCAATGGAGACACAGATTTGACTAGGGTCATAGCTCAAGATGAATTTGGGAAACAGTGAGTCATTGCCAGATTAATGAATCCATTTTCCTGGGGTAAAACCACAAATCTTATTTTTGCCAATTTTGCTGAACCCAAGAACTGAATTGACATATAAACAGCTGTCATCTTATTGGGCTTCTTTGATGTGCAAAATATAAATTTTTCACATGGAAAAGATAGAAGTTTTTATAAATTGAAATTAAATGAAAAGGAAAAAATCATCTAACCTGATGACAACATGATGGCAGCTTCTGCAAAAATACCAATAAGTGGATGACACTTTGTGTATATTTTTTAATGCAGTAGTGAGGATATGGGGTAAACATCAGGATGTTGGGGTGATAAAGCTAGTAGTTTTGTGGACTATATAAACCTAGAGGGTTGGACAGTGTGGTTGAAAAACTCAGTGAATTTTATTGCTTTCTATTCATTTTATTTAGAGGAATGGCATAAATTAAGCACCATGTTGACTTAGATTTTTACTGCTGATGTTGAGATACATTCAGATTTTAGTTTTGGTGCATTAATTTAAAACAACTTAGAAATGCCAATATTGCCTTGGTTCTTCTGAGAATTCTTTTCTCTTTGTTTACAAGTCAGTTACATTTTTAAAAAAGCAGGGCAGCGCTAATCAGTCCTAATAAGTGGTAGTGGAGTCATGCTGTCTGGCAAAAATAAAAAAGAGCGACATCTCAGAAAATGACTTTGTGTGGTTTAGGCTGACTTTTAAGTCTCACCGGAAGTTAATTAAAAGGAACTTTTTTTTGGCTTTTTAAGTTTATTTTATCATCTTTGAGTTTACTCTCTTAGTGGTAGATGCCAGAAAATTCCTCAATTTATGGTACTAATTGAAAAACAACTCTTAAATCTGGGCAGAGAGATCAGACATTCCAAATATCTCTTTTTAGTTGGATTAAAGGGTTTGCAATCTAAATATCTTGATTTGGAAGAAATGTGAGGTATTTCAAGGTTTCCAATCCTAAAACCATGAACAAGAGTGCTTCGCCATGCCAAGCTTATTTCTTTAAATTTTTTTGGAGCTCAAAGGGTGTGGTCTAAACTAGGATCCCCATGGGGTAAGGCCTGGGGGTTATGTATACATAATCTGAGTGTATCCTCATTTTAAAATCATGTATATTAGTTCATATCCTGATTCCTTTAGGGAACTTGAGTTTGCTTTGATCGGTAAGTCTCAGGGTGTATGATATTTTTCCTGGCGATCCCTGCAAGCACTTGAACTTGTGCCCTTCAAAGAGAACACTCCTGGTGGTGATTGACTCTCTCTCGGTTGGGGTAGATTACCAGCATGATTTCAAACTGTGCACCTGAGTGTTTGTTTTGATGTGGCTGCAGACAGTATTTACAGTTGTTGTCAGTCTGTCCTCAGGATGAGCCTAGACTTCTCTCAAAACAGCCTCTGTTGTAATAATTGACCTACTGCCTACAGCTCTAAATTCGAGAGGTCCCTAATGCTCCTTGGAAGGGGTTTCTTTCTCCTTTCCATTTAAAGTCTTGTAGTTTATGTCACATTGCAAGGTGTGTGAGGAGACAACAAAATTGAAGCCACACTGGGAATGCCTTTGAAAATTGCTTAATTTTTTTAAAGCATCAGTTTTTTTCCCTTATGAGGGACAGCCAGATTTTGCAGAGTGTACCACTGATTTTTACTCTAATGGCAATGGCTTAGCCTGACAGAGACAATAGAATGAGGGGGCAGAAGCTGGAATCGTTGGGAACGTGCTAAGCCGGAGAATGAACAAAGCCAGGGAAGAAGGTAGGCGTGTTTGCGAGGAAGATCAGAATAAACACATGCTGGTCTAACTTCAACAACCAAGGGAAAGAGTTTCAAACAGAGTGTTGTCAAGCCAAAATGTGTTGCTTAAGAAAGTTATAAAAATGGTTGTAATGTGGAGTCGGATCCCAGAAGAAAAATAATTTTGTGAACACTTGGTTGGGATTTCAGAATTTAATCATTTTCAGCTGTAACAATGAATGTTCAAACCACATAAGAAGCTCTGGCTTCACATATTAAACAGGTCACCCCCCCCCCACTAGTTTTATTTATTTATTTTCATTTCATGGTGCTTCGTAACCACATGTCTCTAATTCACCTTCTGTTCTACTGTTAGTGTAACAGCAGACTATAGCGGGCTAAAGGAAAGAGTTTGGACTTGAGATTAATACCTGAGTTTCAGTCCCTGCTTTTGATACTAGTTGTATGACTCTAGACAAATTGCATCAACTCCCTGAATCTCAGTTTCCTCATCTGTAAAATGGGGTATTTATAAAACACCTACCCCATGTTTCCTGCATTGTACAGGATATTAGAAAAATAGTAGCTGTCTTAATAACCATGATTACTGTTTTGAAGGTGAGACTAAGCTAATAGAGAAAAAAATATTTAGTGAGATTTTCTAATAGATTAAAAAGGGTGAGGGGCACCTGGGTGGCTTAGTTGGTTAAGCCTCCAACTTTGGCTCAGGTCATGATCTCACGGTTCATGGGTTCAAGCCCCGTGTCAGGCTCTGTGCTGACAGCTCAGAGCTCAGAGCCTGTTTTAAATTCTATGTCTCCCTCTCTCTCTCTCGTGCTGTCTCTCTCTGTCTCTCTCTCAAAAAAAAAAAAAAAGGGTGAAATCAAACCTAGCAGTCAATCTGGAGCAAAGGTTCCATGCTAAAAATAAAACTAGTTCAGCACTGTAACTTGACACATGTCCATTATCATGTCATATACTTTCATTCTCAGGTTCCTTTGTGTTCTAGTGAATTAAATAATGAATCTCTTTGAGGTGTGAGTAGAGTTTTCTGGGAGTTATTTAACTAAAAGTAATTAATGTAAAAATAAATAATATATTCTGTCCTTTTATTACTAACTTGGAGATTATCTGAGCTCTGCATGGCCTCTTAGTTTTCTTTTGGTTTCTGTGAGATTTGCGTGTGTGTGCACACGTGCACGTGTGTATGCACATATGTGCACATGCATGCACCCGACTACCTGGGACCTATTGGTAATGGTGAGGAAAACTGGTTCTTCTGTATTAATTTATATGAAGATGTTAATTAAGAAGGATTTATAGCTTTAAAACACGTTAAAAGTGTATCACCACTTAGAGAAGTATCATTTTATTTCCTCAGAGGATTGTTAACTTGTTTACATTTATGTTAACCAATCACTTTGTTAAGGTCATTTATTTTTTATACAATCAAAGTCACTAGACTTACATATTTTATTCTTTGGGTCTGTTTCAAAATAAGCATACACTTGCTGACACATGTTTCTGCCACATTCTTTGCTTCCCCCAATAGACAAGTTCAGACTTAGGAGGCAAAAGTCCAGTGGAAAGTACCGGAACGGAGGGAGGAATATTTGCCTAACCAGCCGCACCACAAAATGCTTTCTTGGAATCTGCTCTTTAAGATGGTATCCCACCCCCACACACGTAATCTTTGTCTTTCTGAAAATCTAACCTGATTCTACAAAGAAATCACAAAACAAAAATATTATTCTCTCAAGTCATGGCGAATTTGTTTTCAAAAAGAAGAAGGAATCAGGCTAGCTAAAAACTTGTAAACTGTCCCCCGTCAAGTATGTAACCATTCATGGAAGTTGGCTTTTCAATCTTAGGGTTTTAGGAAAGGTAGTGGAAGCTTTGTGTGAAAGAAAGAAATGATTTACGGATGACCAAAAGCTATAGAAATTAAGCTTTTGTGTGTGTTTGTTTGAATGTGTGAGGAACTTTGTTCTTTTCAGTCTTCAGTAACTACCCTGACTCTCATGAACTCAAATTTTGTTTGCGGAGCTTATCTTGGATCTTTGGCTTCTCTAATCGTGGACCCTACAGCACACGGTACTTGACTTGTCTCTGACACTGAACCCAGTTAGCTATTGTCTTTGTGGAAGTTGCCATTGGATCCCCTGACACCATTCCTGTGTCCCTCTTCCAGTCTTTCTGGCTACTTTCCCCAGTCTCTGTTAGTTCCTCTTTTTACCTTAGTTATTTTTTAATTACTAGTTTTCCCCTGGAGTTCCATTCTTAACTGTGTTGTTTCGTACATACACGCCCCGAGCAGCTTCACTAAGCCATGAGTCAAAGTATCGCATGGCCACCTACGAGACCATAATTTGAACCTCCAGCTCTGCCTACCTACCCTGCCCGAGGTTCCGCAGACATTTTAAACTCACAGTGTCCCACATACAGCATTTCCCCTACTTCCCTAAGACCTACTTTTCTTCCTGCATTTTCTATCTTACAGCATCACCGTCTCTCATGGAGCCCACTAAAATCTGTCTAAAGTGAGGCAGTGCTAGTCTCCCTGCCCTCCAGGACCTCGCTCTTGTACCTTCTCTACCTATAACATTCTCCGATGGCCCCTCCCTGAGTTAACGCCTAAGGATCTTACATGTCTCATGTTAATTCCTCAGAATCCATCTCTTAGCTTTATTTTGCACGAGCTCTTTCAAGACTGACTTTTCCTTTTTAGAACCTCAGCCTGAAGCAAAAAACACACGAGTAGTTATTAAATACAGGGCTATGTTTTTCACTTGCCCACGGTCTGCAGAAACATAAGGAATGTGTTTATTTTGGTCCACCATTACACCAAGCACAGTCGCTGGCACCTGGAATACTCTTAATCAATCCTCCTGGACTCCGAGTGACTGAGTGACTTCTTGGCAACTCCTAATGCCCCTCCACTTCAATTGGGTGCCATGTCCTTTTGATTCTATCAAGCCACATATCTTTCACATCTGCTTTTTCATTATCATCTCCAGTCTAGTCCATGGAGAGGGTCTCAGCAACCTTTGTCCGCCCTCATCCTTAGCTCCATCCACCTTTTTTTTTTTAATGTTTAATGTTTTATTTATTTTTGATACAGAGAGAGACAGAGCATGAGAGGGGGAGGGGCAGAGAGAGAAGGAGACATAGAACTGAAAGCAGGCTCCAGGCTCTGAGCTGTCAGCACAGAGCCCGACTCGGGGCTCGAACCCACGAACCTGAGATCTGACCTGAGCCGAAGTCAGAGGCTTAACCGACAGAGCCACCCAGGCGCCCCTCCATCCACCTTAATAAAAGTATTGTTACTCTTTAGACACAAGCATGATTTTCCCACTGTGGAATCCTTGGTGGCTGCCACATTTCTCTAGGAATGCATTTAAGTTCCTAATCCTGGTCTACAAGATTCATGAGAGTCTGACTTGAATCTCCCTTCCACTGTCATCTTACACCTTATTCAAGGTATGATTCAGTCATTTCAGGAGTCTTATTTATCTGCCTTGAACACATCATGCATTTTTAAAAAATTCTCTGTGTTGGTCTCTCTGTTTTGAGCTTCTTATTCTGTATCTTGAACTTGAATATTGACATTAGTCTCACAATTTTAAATCATGAAATTTTTACTTTGGCAGACTATTACCCATTGACATACTTGTATAAAACACATTCCCTAATACTCTACTAGCTCTTAGGTATAATTAATCAATAAAGGCAAAGAATGATGGTAAGATCACTTTCTCTGATTTTAGATTCTGCCTACTTTTTGGTGAAGGGGACTCTGGTTCTGGTTCCCAGTGTATTTTTATATTGGCTCGCTCTCCTTTTCTATTGACATGACTTTTGGTGTCAGCTATATTCAGGTCATATTTCCTGTATCACCACTCTGGCAACTAGCAATTCTCTGTTCTGCTCCAACTGTGGTTATGCAGAGATTGGTGGAAAGTATCCTCTTATCACTTGCACTGATCTTATTCATGTTAAAAACCAGAGTGACCTCATTTTCTTCCCTACTGTACTTGTGATAATGGAGAGTATTTCTTGATTAATTTTTAATGTATCTCCCCATTCGTGAGGAAATGGAAACAAATCTTGGAGAGGCTGGACTGGAAGATAACTTAAGCAGCCGTCCTCCACATCTAAAATCAAGTCTTCTCAGTACTCCCAGCTAAACTTCGTGGTCCAGATTTGTAATTCTGAATATCTCACTTGGGGGGCACCTGGGTGGCTCAGTTGGTTGAGCATCTGACTTTGGCTCAGGTCATGATCTCACTGTTTATGAGTTTGAGCCCTGCATTGGGCTCTGTGCTGACAGCTCAGAGACTGGAGCCTGCTTCTGGTTCTGTGTCTCCCTCTCTCTCTGCCCCTTCTCTGCTCTATCTCTCTCTCTCAAAAATAATTATTAAAAAATTATTTAAAAAAGAAAAAGATAATCTCACTTGGAGGACTGAGGCTGTGGGACCAGGTGAAAGTTCCATCTCTTCCATACATCATTTTCCTGTGTCTTCCTGGGTTTTCAGGCATAACCGTTTTCCCACTAGACTTGTTGGCTACCTAGCTTATTATATGAGTCATGGACTGAAACCAAGAAACAAAGTCTAAAAATAGAAAAGATCAATCAAAATTAAAGCATAAATGATTAGCTTTTGAGGTATTAAAAATGGATCACTTGCTGGTACTAGAGGTCTCAAAATTATTTTTTCCAATATGTCCTCTTCTATTGTTTGATCTAAAAATTAATGTTTCTCAATATCATACAATAGATGATTTATGAGAAGGTACATGTCGGCTTAGTTACTTTGATAGTTTATGTATGTGGTACTAGTAAAGCAGATTCTGGATTTCTAGAATAACTAGAGGAAGAAAAAGAGGTTTTTACATATTCAGTGAGGATATTGTTGCAATTAGTAGTTGGGAGTAGATATTTGTAGAGTTTACCTGGGTGGAATTTGAATCTGCTCTAATATGATGGGAATGGGTCAAATATTTTGACCATCTGAAATTTATTGGGATAGTCGTCTATAATTTATTTAACCTCTCTTCCATTCTTTCAAAGAGAAAAGAGGAAAATATCTATGTTTAGATTTATGGTGATCATAAAATTAAAGAAAGGTTTTTGTTCAGGAGAAGCAGAACTTTTCATCATGATGAACTCTGAGAGAAACATTTTCTTTGTATGTTTATCATGAAAAAAGAGTATAATATAATGGGTATCTATAGCATACATACAAAGTGTAAAATCTCCAACTTGCCTCAATTAGGTACAAACGTAGTCTATTCATATAGTTGTTGTAAAGTTCTTAAGGTAGTCTGTGGAATTCAATTCATTAAAAGAAATTCTTTAAGGGATCATAACTACAGTCTATGTTTGTGGTTGTGATTATCTAGCAAGATGCACAACATTTAAAATTGCTTTAATTTCTTCACAGAAAAGGGATAAATCACCAGAGTTGTTAGGAACTTTGTTTACAGAAAAATTATACAGAAACACAGGTCATTTGAGAATTAAATGTTTTTCGAAGTGAATTTAGCAAAATGGCATAGTTAATTGCACAGTGATTAATGGAGACAATGAAAATATATATGCTTTCACAAAAATGAAGGTGATCTGTATGTAATCTATACTCATAAGTTAAATTTGAGTAGAATTTTTTCCCCTGCACCATGTTTGCTCATTATCTATATTAGATTGGTTGTCAAGAATAATCAAGTTAAAGTGGCTGAGTTTGTCTTTGCTAGACCTTTTTACCTCTTTAAAAATTTTTTTTCATTTATTCATTTTGAGAGACAGAGAGAGACTGAGCATGAGCTGGGGAGGAGTAGAGAGAGAGGGAGACAGAATCCAAAGCAGTCTCCAGGTGCTGTGCTGACAGCACAGAGCCCAACAGAAGGCTCAAACCCACAAACCATGGGATCATGACTTGATTGAAGCCAGATGCATAACCAACTGAGCCATCTAGGTGTCCATAGACCTTTTTACCTCTTAACGGCCCTTCATATTCAACTCTAATCCCAACATCTCCTAAATCTTTCTCCTCTTTGTTCGCATGTATATTCTCTATTATGCACCGTACCTCACTGTGTTGTTTTATGCTTAAATTGTTTGTCTCACATGTGTAGTTTCACTATAGTTGGCAAATTATCCTAATAGAATATAATATACAGGACTTTATAACAATTGCCTTAAATAAAGATGGAACCTAAGGTCAAGACTCATGTACTTTACCTGGAAACTTAGAATCTTTTTATTTTTGCATAAGTGCATAATAAATATTTAGATGACATAGATTAGTCCCAAACTGAAAGAGTCTTAAAGGATCAGGATACATTTTGAGGTGACATTTTGAAAACATGAATGCTTTAGTTTCAGGCTTTTCCAAAAGGGTCCTCCTTGAGTATGCATGCCTATATTTCTGTGCAAAATCATGTTCATTGATATTTCCACTGTTGTAGGGATATAGGTTTTACTGAATATCATTCTATTATTGCTTTTTACTATAATGCATAAATAGAATGTCATTTTATTACACCTGTATTTTTTACTAGTCTACATTTTATGTAACTAATGAGTTATTCAAAATAACCTATTTTAGTGGTGATACTTCTTAATTCCCATATCTAGATGCAGAACACAAATATTTCAATGGGACATCACTGCCTCCATTAAGATTCTTCATCTCTGTCCTGGAATTTATCCCATCATTGAGATTACAATTATGTGTAATGAACAAGCTAACAGTTCTAGTATGGAAACATGAAACCTCATTTGTGGTAATAGAATTTGACTTGTCTTCTTCCTCTCACTTTTAATAGTATCATAATGTTGATGTATCTGAATGTAATTAGCATAAGCAGTCTTAAGAAATGCTTTGCTGTAGCTGAAAACATGGATTACAATTTCAATTATTATTGTTTTTCCAGACATTGACTTTTGGGGCCAGGCCAAATGGATTTCTGGTTAGTAGTAGTGTTCATCAATATAACTGTTAGGGTATGTTTTCAAGAGTAATTTAATGATCAGGTTTTCTTGTCTTAATGACATGAACATTTTTCCTCTTTAGTGTCTGTTGGAATGGACTGACTTATTTTTGGAGAACACAAGAAGGTAAAATTAGAAGGCAGTAAGTGAAAAAATTCCTTTTTCCTGTTTTATTCCTTCTACTACATGAAAATAGGGGAAATTGTGTGAAAAATAAATATTTCAATTTCCCACTCATGAATTATTCATGTAAAATTAAAAAGCCTTGACCTATTACAGCTTTGGCTTGACCCTGATCTAGCTCAGTATTAGCTGTTGATAGCCATATTTTTTCCTGCTATTGAAGTGAATGAAATACCTCTTACTAGTTGCTATCTTGGCTAAGGAAGTAAATATGAGGTCTATGGATTACAGTCAAGGTTGTCTAAAGTTAAATCTTGAGGTTTATGACCTACTACCTGGAGAGTAGAGAACTTCGAATGTATGGGAATTTTGGGTAACTTGCAAATTTCTGGAGATTTTAGACAGTACTCAACTGGAGTGATAGTTGTTCCATCTCAAATACAGCTTAGAGCATTTCCCAGAAATTATTGCCATATCCTCAACATGTGGGTATGTGTAATCTCCTTTATGTATGATAAATCCTTCCTTAATACATTTGTTTTTGTTGTAGGTTCTTTTTTAGATCTTGGGAAGTTTGAATAGCTCTATGTATGTTTGAGTCCATGTGTGTGTGTATGTAAGTGTGTGTGTTTGGTGTGTTTGTGAGTATCCTTCTGGGAGAGACAGAAAGAAAGAAAGCCTTGAAGGAAGGAAGGGAGGGAAGAAGGAACCTGGAACAGAATGATCTTGAAAATAAATAAATTTAAAGTAATAAAAGCATGATTTAGAGTACACAGTAATTATATTCTGAGTTTTACTTTGTTGAATAAATCATTTTATATCATAAAATAAACATATCACTAGCATCATGCTGATTTTTAAATTTATACTAACAATCCTCCATTAGATACATTCCTTGAATTACTCATGCATTATGCACTGAATTTATGTTATAGCATAAGATTTCCAATTATTTGTAAGTTTACTCATGTGTATGAAATATTGGAACTGGGATGTTATAGATATATCAGATATTAGAAATCATGTAATCTTGGCATTGAAAAGTGTTTTATAGTCTTGTGTCAACACTGATGAAATAATAGCAGTTGCATGGAGCACTTCGTGAGAATTCTGGGGGTGTATTTAGATTAAGAAAAAAAGAGTTCTATAATTCATTACTTATGTCTGCATGGGCCCAGCATAGAAAATGGTGGCCAGTATGTTAAGTATTTTGACACTTCTAATCTGCTTAAACATCCTAAATTTACAGGAAAAAACCCAGCAACAACCCCGATATGTATATGCTGACTCTGTTATTATGTGACACTATAGAGATTGTGCAACATCTTTTACGTATGTCAAGACCCTCAACTTTTACAGTCTTGTATGTAATATTTGAACCCCGACTGTAAACTGATGATAAGTTCACAAAGCAAGCTAGTGGCACAGCTAAGATGAAAAACAAGGCCTTTTGTCTTTCAGTTAAGAATCCTTTCCACAATAAAACAAAAGATGATGTTGTATCAGTAAGGAGTGTCCTTGTGAGTAACAGATCTGATTAATAAATGATAGATTAAGAATGTTGTAATTTGCATTTGTTCTCTATTGCTCCTGTGACTAATTACCAAAAGTTCAGAGGCTTAAAATAACACAGTTTTATCTGACTGTTGTAATGGTCAGAAAATTTGCTTCACTGGACTAAAAATGAGGTGTCGGGAGGATTATGTTCATTCTGGAGCCTGGGAACAGAATACTTTCCTTGTATTTTCCCACTTTGAGAGGCAGCCAGTATTCCTTGGCTCATGGCTCCTTTCTCTCCCTTCAAAGCCAGCAGTTTAGCATCTAGTTTCCTCTTTGACCTCTGTTTCCATCTTCATATTTTTTTCTCAGTTAATCCAAGATGTTCTTCCCATCTCAGAATACTTAATCACACCTGCAAAGTCTCTTGTGAACCTAATATACTCACAGATTTCAGAGATTAGGGCACGGATTTTTTTGGGGGGGGCAATTCAGCCTACGATATATAAGAGATGGTACAGTACCTCATAAGTATACCAATTCACGTTACCATCTATGACCCAGGTTTGTTCCTTCTTCTCCCTCTGCCATATTTAATATATTGGTCTATTATTTCATGGTTGCAAGATGACTGTATGGTAGAAGGTATAACGTTCACTTTACGGTAGGAACAAGAGAAAAGTGTGATGGCAAGATCTTTTCTTTATACTCACAAAGTGAAGCCCTACTCATGAAATTCCTCCTGTATCTCTGAAACCAGCAATATACCCCAAGGATTCCCCTAGCTGCAAAGGAGAATAGAAATTTAGATATTTCACTTTAGTCTCTCTCTCTCTCTCTCTCTCTCTCTCTCTCTCTCTCTCTTTTTGAAGCTTGCAAGGAAAAGAGGAGGTTCGAAATGGACATTCAGTGAACCAATCTTCTACTGGTCAGTATTCCTAGTTGCAAGTAATAAATTTGTATTTAAGCATAAAAATTTATTATAGAGTATCAGGTCGTAGAATATCCAAAAGGGGTATAGCACTAAGATTACTAATTACAAAGACTAATGATAGAGCTAGGATCATACCCAAGATCTGTGAGAGTTGTCTGGTAAAAACATCATCACTGCTACTGTCCCTGGATGGCAGTGGTTATTCATGGGTCTTTAATATGGATTCCAGAATATCCATAATTCTATTCCCATCAAAGCACATACTAAAGGATGTCCCCACGAGTGGCCACTACTCAAATTGCTTTTATCTGTGTCTAAATCTCAAGTGCACGTGACTAATGAAACCTGGACATATGTCTGTCTGTAGCTGCAAAGGGGTCTAGGAAATGTAAGTCTCTTAGACCAGGTCCTCTTGGAAGCAGAGCCTAAGAAAAGGATTCATATGCTGACATTTTATTTGAGAGATACAAATTGAGTATACTGAGAGTAAGGAAAGCGTGGAGGCAGAACAAGATGCTATAATGCATTTCTGAGGTTGCTGTTGAGCACGTGTCCATTGTCGTTCTGTTCTTCTCCAAAAGTACTGAAAAGTAGAATTGATTCAAAGTTATCCTCAGAAGGGAAAAGGAGGAAAAATTTATCTGTGGAGCTTCTTCTCATACCTATTTCCTATTGGCCAAGTCAGCCTCACAGTGGACCAGTTCCCTCATTCATCCATGTTGTATAATTCACCCCACTGGTGACCATTCAGGAAGCCAGATTCCACTCCTGGCACTGTGGCATTTCATCTAAGTAAGTGGAGGGGAAATTTAGGGCAGATCGTTTTAACATCTGAGAGATGTTGACCTTGTGGGTCAGAGTTTCATCTCAGGACAGTGACACATTCCAAAAGTGGATAGCACCTTTACAAGGAAGGAGACGTGGGGTGCCTCGGTGGCTCAGTCAGTTAAGTGGCCGACTTTGGCTCAGGTCATGATCTTGCGGTTCATGAGTTCGAGTCCCGCGTCGGGCTCTGTGCTGACAGCTAGCTCAGAGCCTGGAGCCTGCTTCGGATTCTGTGTCTCCTCTCTCTGCACCCCCCTCCCTCCCTCACTCTCTGTCTCTCAATAATAAATGTTAAGAAAAATTTAGAAGGAAGAAGACAGTTGAAAGCAATCTAAGTGTGCATTGTGGAGTGTCCTGATCTGATGGGAGCTGGCAGCATGGGTGGTGAAAAATTCACCAAAGGCAGAACAAAAGAGATAAAAGTTCATTGAATACACTGCCAAGAAACCATGGACCGGACAGCGAAGGAAGAACTGTCTGCCCCACAGTGGTGGAGAGGAGCTATAGTTGTAGGGTGCAGTGAGGAGCATGGGGGTTAGGGAATATCCCCTTTTTTGGTAATCTTAGGAACTGTGCCTGCTTGTAAGTAGCCCATTGGTTGTTTAGGGCCTATGGCTTCATAAGCCTGTTTGCATTGAGCTTGCTAGTCACTGTGGGCCTTTTTGCATGCTTCTAAATGCATGACGTGTTACTGTCCTATAGCATAGAGTTTTGGGTTTACACCTTAAGAAAGGTGTTTTCACCATGTGGAAACTATCACAATATAGGAAAGGGGTTGACAACACAGTGGGCAGCCCCTGGGGACAGATCTCCTCGACCACCAGTAATACCGGATCGCCTAACTAAAGTGTGTGTCCTGTGATAAGTTAAACATAAACGGCTATGATAAGAACTAAGATAAATAAAATAATCTTGGAGATTTACGATCAAAAATTTTTTCAAAAGAGGTGAGATCTGGGTTAGGCAGTAGCATGTGATTTTATCTAGAAAAACAGAGTAGGAAAGCCATGCATAAAGATACATCTGTGGAAATGTTCTTAGTGTGTCTAGACGATGAAACCAATGCTCTATCAGATTTCTTACAAATACATTTTCACATATTTATGAGTTTCTGCTTATCTCTAATTAATTTCCTAAGCTAGAGGCCCATGAAATACTGTACTGGAGAGAATCAAACCTTAATTCTATCATGTCCAAATCTCTTTTGAGAGACATTTTCCTTCAGTGACCTGGGAAGCTGAACTTTCTTAATTGGATTAGTGGCATTTCTCTGTTTCATACTGAAACAAGATCCACAGGCCTCTACTAGCTAGTGCTTTATAATCTACATCTATTTTGCGGTCATTGCTGAAGTTTAAGAGCTAGCCTGTGGAGGCAGGAAGTGGCATTAGAATTCATTGTGTTTTGCCTTGCTAAAAGATGTAGTCCTAGATAATAAAGCAGTGCCTTTTATTTTTTTTTTTAAACTATCAGAATACATCTTTCCTGTAGAGTTCACGTCTGCAAAGAAAAGCCACAATGTACTTTTCACTCAGTTAGGGGCAAAATTTCCAGGACTTTCAGTATTTCAAGGGAAACTTAAATTCAACCCATTTGCCTTCAGCTGTTTTCTTCTTAATGAGAGAGTAAATCCTACAAATCTTAATCCCCTTTACCAAAATACCAAAGCAATTTGTACCTTGTATCAAATAATTATGTCTGAGGTAAGCATAGGGAATTTAGTTATTTGTAGAGGGTTGTTTTTCCCATAACAAAGTCTCTAAATAAAATTATCAAGTCTATCAAATGTTAATTTGTCAAGAAAAACAGAAAAGCTAATAAGGAAAATTGGATTTATATTATAAATAGAGTATTATCTTGAAGGCTTCCATGTCTCCAAAAGGAAGTATGACTGATAGATGACTAAAGGGAAGTCTTAAGCAAACCATAGGGTCATTTTCTCTCCTTGTACTACAGAATTACTCGGGGGCAGTATTTGGAGAACACCACCTCTGCTTTTTAGGGTTTTATTGGAACATACAATGAGAAAGACAGCCCTGACTTTGGGATCCTGGTTGTTAAAAAACAAAATTCAACTGAGTAAATTTAAAGGATCTTATTGGCTTTTTCAATGATAGGTGAATCTAGCAGATAGAAAGGAGCTGTCCAAAATGGAAGACATTATAGGCAGAAAGGAACAGGAATAAGGAAGTTATGCTAGGCAAAACAAGTTGGTTATTACAAGGTCACTTTCCTTTAGGGCACGGTAGGGGGTCTATCAGGCACATTATTTAACTAGTGCTGATTAGGCAATTCCTGGTTCACTGGTTCAAGGGACCATTTCTGGGAGACCCAAAACTAATTAAGTCTTGTTGTGATGACTTGGAGCTTAGTATACGTGACTCCATTTGGGGCTCATTTCTTGTTTTTAACCTCATCTGTAGCTGTGGCTTGTCTCCTGACCAAACACGGTCATTCCTGTAACAGATGAGGGAAGGTGGCTGCCTGGCTACTTGAAGAAAGTGAGAAATGAGAACACAGTTCTGACCCTGCACAAAGGCAGATGCCAGCCTGTTAGCAGGATTTCCAAGGATTCCAGGCTTTCCCATGGTCAGGCTTCAGACATGTAGTGTTTCCTTTAGAGAGTAGACAATGACCACATTATAGTAGAAGCTGGAGTACCTAATGTCCTCCCTGGATTTCTAAAAATCTAAGGGCATTAGCTCCACACCTATGTTCTGAGCCTACTCTCTCATCTACTTTCTAGTTTCTTCTACCTCCACTGTTTCTTCTTTAACACTAGCCAGGTAAACTACAATTTTAAGAAGGTAAAGTGAGGCACCACTTTAAATGGCTTTTGTGAAAACTAACATCTGTTATTTACATTGTTGCTAGGGTATATTTAAATTTTAGGGCTAAGACTGCATATGTTTTCTTCCATTTCAATGGGGACAGGAAGAGACAGGATGTTTGTTAAAAGAATGAGATTAGAGAGATAGTTGCTGACACTAAGTCTCTTTTTAAGAAGAAATCAGGAAACTTCCCTTACTCCCTCCTTGGCCCCTAACTGACCTGAGCACCCATGGGAAGAGTAGCTGTGTCGGCCACTTCCCTTTTTTGCCATTTTCAGTGGAAATGATCCAGAAATTGAAAGAGGCTTACAGTGTGGCAACTGGCCAACCTCAGTCAAATGACCTTACAGATAGGCAGGTTAATTCATGGAAATCTTGGTTATTGGGAAACCGATTGAAGATGAAGATCTTCCCATTTGGATGTGCTGGTCTAACACTACTCATTTTCTCATTCCTCACATCACCTTCTGATGCCCATTCTATGCTTTATATCTGCCTCCTGCCTCTTCCACATTCTCTTTTTAGCTACAGGCTTTTATAGGGATTTTAAGAACAACACTTTAAAATTTTAAAAAGTTTTGGGGCACCTGGGTGGCTCATCCAGTTGAGCATCTGACTTCAGCTTAGGTCATGATCTCACGGTTTGTGGGTTCAAGCCCCACTTCGGGCTCTGTGCTAACTGCTAGCTCAGAGCCTGGAGGCTGCTTTAGATTCTGTATCTCTTTCTCTCTCTGCCCCTCCCCTGTTCACGCTCTGTTTCTCTCTGTCTCTCAAAAATAAATAAATGTAAAAAAAAAAAAGATTTAATAAAAAATTAAATTAAATTTAAAAAGTTTTGTGTCTGTGTGTGTATAACCGAAACCACAAAACAAAACACTAATAATCCTATTGTGCAGAGATGAATACCTTTGACATTTTCTTCAGCATTTGCTGTGTGTGTGTGTAGAAATAGGTAAGTTTGCAAAATTCAAATTTTGCATGTTTTATAGCAGTGTATTATAAATATTTCTCAGGTTTTTGTTTTTTTGCTTTTTTTTGTTTGTTTTTTGCTCTTGTAGACAGAAGCTTATTAGAGGGGCTGGGGCCAGAGTGGGTACAATTGGGAGGAGTGGGCAGGGGCCTGGGCACCACCGGCAGCCTAAGGCCAATAAGACGGAAGGCCAGGGGGGCCACAGCCAGGAAGGCTTGGGTCATCAGGCAAGCTGGCGGGCTGCTCTTCACCTCGCAAGTGTCCGTGCCCTGGGCATGGTGAGGCTTTCCCTGAAAGGATGTGGAGATTGTAGGTGCCTGGCTCTAGGTGCAGGTGAGGGGGCAGGATGATGGGGGAGCCCCACCTCCCCTTCAAGGAGTCTTGGGCCCCTGAGAGACCAGCTCGGAAGGGAAGGCAATGCCGCTCAGTGTTTGGGGAAAGGGCACTCAGATAAGACAGGTAAGGGGCAGCCTCTTTTCTGAGAAGAGATTGGCTGAAGGACCTCAGAATACTGGTGACAGCGGCAAGAGTTTGGAAGACGGTTGCCAGGTAGTTGTTTCTGACCTGCAAGCGACGTTGTAGAATTGTAGAAAGAGCTATGGAGTCAGGTTCAGAAAGGCACATGTAGGTGTTTGAACCATCCAGCTCCATCAGGGCCCAAGAGAAAGGAGCTGTCAGAACTGTTGCTTTTATTTCTACTACTTAACACTCTACTGCTATCACCTCTACCGCCTGAAATCCACTGAGGTCTTATTATGTTCATTATTGTGTTAAGTACCTTACATGCAATGCATACATGAAATATCTGAAGATTGCTTACATTTGATTTTTGCAAACCCCTCCCCACCTCGCTGTCTCAACTTTGTAGAGTAGCAAACTCAGATGGAGTCTTAGAGAAGTTAAATGAATTGTTCAAAGCTTAAAACCTGGATTCATAATCCTTGTTCTATACTGTATTTTTATAACCAAGAACCCATTTGAAATAGTATCCTTATATGGAAGATACAAATACCTAATGATCAACAAGATGACTACAACTTTGGATACTGCGTATAGCTCCTAGTGCCCTTGTAGGAACAGTGTCTGCTTTTCAACTCCATTTTTGTCAAGTTCTGGTGAGGATCAGGATGTTATCTTAAGTGGTTGAACTACATATATTTTTTGCCATAAATTTATTTTGAATTTTTCTTTAAGGTTCACATCAAATTTACTTAATTAAAATTATTAGTATATAAACAGTTGCAAATTGTAAGCAATGGTCTCTGGCTGGTTTTCCTGTTGTCTAAAATAAGAGTCTTAGCCTTAAAAGGAAGCTACAACCCGGGCTGGAGTTCCTCCAATCAAATATTGTTAGAGAGAGAAGGAAAAAAGAGGGTAAATGAAGGTAGACCGAGGGTAAAAATTTAGTCTATTTTGTTAGCTGTGACAGTTGGGGCAACACATGCAGATCATGGACTTTGACGTCTTGTAAAACAGATACTAATCCTTACCTTGTTGGTTTGTTTTGAGGATTAGATTTTTCAAAAAGTAACTGTTGGAAAAATGCTTTTGAAACTCTAAAAGTTTCACTCTAGCAAATATGAGGAACTTACTGCACCAAGATATTACTAAGAGGGTAGCTGTTTATTCTTAGGGTACTAGGTCAAGTCTGGTTTACTTCTAGTAGAGAAGACATTAATTAAGACTCTGAGGGCACTTGCGTGGGTCTGTGGGTTAAGGATCTGACTTCAGCTCAGGTCATGAGCTCATGGCTGGTCAGTTTGAGCCCCACGTCGGGCTCTGTGCTGACAGCTCAGAGCCTGGAGCCTGCTTCGGCTTCTGTGTCTCCCTCTCTCTCCT
>NC_043701.1:91946296-91960506 GCF_006229205.1 Suricata suricatta
TTCTGGAGGTAAAGTTTGGGTTTCTGGGAAATATCTGGAAAAACTATATAAATTAAATTTGAGCCCTAATATATGTAAAATGAGGGGTTGCAGTCCTTCTTAACTTGATCAAGCTACCCCTTAGATTAGCAGGAAGTATGCTCATTTCCTAGCATAAACAATTGTTCTTATTCTAAAATTTGTATTGGAATAATGATATTATTAAAAGAATGATTTAATAATTCAGTTAATGACAAAAGTTTAGGAGAAAAGACAATGAAAAATTTCTTGCTTTAAAATTTATTAACACAAATTTGTTAATATAGTGCTTTCCAAGAAGGAGATATTTCTATATGTGTATTTTATAGTAAAATAGTCCTAGATAATGGGAATATTTTCACTGTTTAATATCAGCCTATCCTATTTTTCTTATATACTTTTCCTGTGTACTTTACTTTCACTTTCATTCTATATTGATTATATATGCATCTATTTCTCTTCCTATTATTTCAGCTTCCTTTTCTCTAAGCTAAATATTCTATAAAGAATTCACTGCTGATTGCTGTGTTTGCATGGATTATGTCATATTCACTGTTCATTAGTGAAAAATCGAATGCTTATGGTTTTTTCATTATTTCATATTACTTAGGTATAAAGGCAGGACTTTTATCTTTATTTAATCACAAGTTAATCACTAATTATTCTGTCTACAATGAGGGACCCAGAATAAACTCAAGGTGGAGACATCAGTACAATCAGCTGAAACATTGAAGCCATTGAGGGATGAGCTAATCAACACTTACTGCAAATATTTTTAGATAATAAAAGTAGTTCTTAGGCAGCAATATCATTCTGTGGATGAAAATGTTGGATGTGAATTTTAATTTAAGCCTGTAAAAAACGTAACCATTTTGACGAAAGTGGGTGGATGACAGCTTTTTCAATTCTAGAAAGGCAACAATTAATTCCGCACAGAGCCATTGAGAAGTCTAGATCAATGCAGGCAAACTTCTGAGCATCAAGACTGCCCCCCTCCCAGACTCACGCTCTCTTTCTCTCTGTCTAAAATTAAAAAAGAAAAGCCTTTAAAAACTCTAGCTTCGTCTCTTACTAGTTGTTGACTTCAATCAAGCTATCTAATTTTTCCGAGCCTGATGAATTTGTCTGTAACACAGGAAATCAATTGTCCTCACTTGAATCCCCTTGACCCACAACTACATTGCAAAATGCACCCATCAATTCTCTATATTAGATTTTTCTCCTAAAAACCAAAACTATTGGTATGATTTCTAACTAATTCTTCTGAGGCTAAGAGGTACAGAGATGAGTTGACTGAATTATTTATGCCCAAAAGTAGTCAGTCAAACCCTCAAATGTAATGCCCAGAGAAAAGAGGAAGCATGTGGTCCATCTGATAGTATTCAATTTTCCCAGCATATAATATATTCATGTCTTTCACTTTCTGTAGCAAATCTGATAGAAAAAACATGGAGAAGCAATGTGGTTTGCTAATTAGAAAACTAAGCTACATATGTCTTTTTCCTAAATTTTTCACTTGCAGTGGATGGACAGGCATTTTATTTCAGAACAGTTTATGTACAGTTTATTCTTCCTTCTAGTAATCTCAACCTTGATGAACATACCTTTTAAGCCTTCACACAGATTTATGATTTGTGTTGGTCATTTGTCTTATTATTACTTACAGAGAGATTTAAGATTCATGTATTAAAAAACAAGAAAAGCTGCACTGATGTTTGGTATGTAGAAAAAGAAGTGTACATGGCTCTCCAGAGAGAATATGGTACGAGTATAAATTTTCAGTGATTTACCACAACATGTAAAAGCACTCATTTCCATTACTCTTCAACTGGATGTTTATCACCTACTCCCTAAGGTCATATTTTTCTCAGCTGAAACTTTGGAGAAAGGGGAGAGAGCTAATATGTGCTGAGAACATGTGATGTGAGCTGTCCAGGCTGCCTCCTTTAGAATGGCTGCATACCTTGTCACTTAGGTGACAGTCCTCCACTTACTAGATGAGGCAGATGCTTAGAAGTTACCACTCTGCCTGAGTCAATCACTAGTAAGTCACAAACTTAGGTTTCAGTCTCTACCATTTGTGTTTGTACTGCTGCTGCCTTATGTTATATTCTGAGAGAGTATGTTTCTGTCAAGTTCAAGTCTTGATTTTAGGTGGCCCCAAATAAAGAAGACCATTTCTTGAACCTCTTTTCTTTAAGAAAAGAGCATATTTTAATATGCTAGCCTGACTTACACATTAGTAAGCAGGAAGTTATTGAACGGTAAAACTTCAGACAACCAACTCCAAGGGTCTCTTTAAGTATATTATAGATTTGTGATTTGCAGAAAATATTCCAGGGTTTAAAGACTCCTGCACATGGAAGTAAACAGTTGGAAAATCTCCTTTCCCATTGAAAGCCAAAATACGAAAATATTTTTCTCGTGGATACTTTGTGAGGTATTTCAGAAAAACAGAAATGGGAGTTGCAATGCTATGTGAATAAAAATAAATTGTCATTCTTAAGGTAAAATAGGCAGCAGGTATTTTGAAAAAAAATGTGACAAAAGAAAAGCAATCTCTTTAGGAAAAGTGTTGAGTAACACCCTGTAATTTTTCTCCGCAGTACCAGATGGAGGCAGACTTCTCTGGAGTTATTAACAGAAGCCTCTTGCATCAAGGAAGCAATCATTCTGACAGGGTCTCATGGAGGAACGTAAACACCATGACAGTTTGGGTGAGAGCAGACTTAGAAAGCAAGAGCCAGGCAATAAGGAAAAGGATCAGAGTGAGAGGTTTCCCTCAGTGAAACCGGTTTCACTGATTCCTTTAATGAGGAGAGCTTAGACATTAATAGCATGACTGTGTTCTACACTCATTTTACACATATTAGTTTTTGTATTTATATCTAAGTTAACCATAGAGGAAAAAGTAGAAGTCTCATTTTGTATTGTGTCTCCTGCCGTTTTGTTGCCTTTATTTATGACTACATTAAAGAACTCCTTTCAAACACACTCTGACGGTTGGGTCAAGAGGTCTTCTTTTTGTTATCATGGGACTGGTAAAAAGTGGTGTTCTTTATGAAGTGCTACTGAGTAGGACCTGGTCTGCTTTTCTAGACTTCCGGGACACTGTACTGGGGCTGGCCGACACCAGAAAACACTTGGATTATTAACACTTATGAGCCTCTGAGTCACTCGACTGTTTAGAATAAGTGAGGTGTGTGGAGTCTTTCTGCCTGAGAGCATTCCCTGACCATACAGTGTGGAAGGTCCATGAGGGCCAGGTCAGAGATGTGAAGGAATTCATATCACAAGAGTGACCCTCAGCTCATAATTGGTGGGGTCTGGTGGATAAATATCCCAGCATTCTTGTTATGAGACAGATCTGAGGAATGTTCTGCATGGCTTTTTAGAGGATCTCAGTGGAACCAAGACCACTGAGACTACCAGACTCTAGTCATCTGCTCATTCACACTTCCTGCCCTGGCTTCTTCCTTTGTTTTACTTTTCTATTCCTTCACTCTTTCTGGAATCACTTCCCAAATAAACCCCTTGTGCTCAGATTCTTGTCTCTGCCTGCTAACTCAAACTAAGAAAACTGCTTGCTTTTTTTTTTTTTTAAACCTAGCCTACCAATAATAATAATAAAAAAATCCCTTCCAAGTTAAAGTAGATTTTAAGAGATTGCGTTTGAAAAGATCTTGTTAATGTTTTGTCACCAGTGAGATTAGTGACTTGAGGAATGTAATGGAATCGGGGAAGAGACCTGGGAAGTATGGCGAGGATAGAACCTGACGGCCATGGACCGGAAGAGTCCAATTTCTGCAAACATTCTCGGGTGGGCTGTGGCACATTCTACTTGCTGGTGCTGTATTTAAGACTGTATTTTCTTTGAATGCAAAATTGTGTGTGTGTATTATGAGGCATCATGTTTGTACAAAGCTGTGCTTGTACAAAGTTGTTTTTGGTATAAAAACTTTGGGGAAAGCTCAGCACAGTGATGCCAGGAAAGTTACATCAAGCCACGTGTGTGAAAATGTACCCCCTAATACTTGTATTACACACATTAATCATTGAGATCATGCTGTAAAGCTCATGTTGCCATTAGGCCAGAAGATTGGACATAGAAATCAATAAAACCTATATATGATTAAATTTATTTTATTTGTGTGTTACCAACAGAGCCCCTATGATTTTACTTAAATCAAGTACTGATGTAACCCCAAAATTAAGTTAACCAGTGATTCATGGACTTTTAGGAATAGTTTAAAATCTTTCATGGTAAATCTGCTTTTGAGATGTATTTTGACTTATTTCTGCTTTAGAAATGTTTGTTTCTACATACCTCTACTTAAAGACAACAAAAACATTTGGGTGAAGATAAATACTCTCAGTACCATATTTCCAAGTAAAGTATTCTGAATATTTGACCCGAGAGAGGTGAGGCATCCCTGGTTTACTCTAATTCATCTATTTTCTGGAATTTCCAGACTCATTTCTTTTCACTCTCTTCCAGGAAGTGAATAATATTTTTAAACCATCAATAATCTACCACAGAAAGTAGTATTTTTTAAAAAGCTTAATTGCTTTCTCTAAACTAAGGAATCTACTTATTTCTTCTTTCTTGCTGCATTAAAATTTTTTGCTTGTTCTTATGGATATCACTGGTAAAGAAATATAAAGTCTGTGCAATTTCATTATTAATGGGTACATAAACTAAATTTAATAGCAATAAACTAAAAGAAAGTAATTTTCATAGCTACATAAACAATCAGATTTATGTTCTTACATGGTGCTGATCACAAGAGATAAGACTTAAAAAACGAAAACCAACGGGAACAAAGCCTCTGATTAGAGATGACAGTTGTTTGGGAGTTTATTTTTGTAGGACAAAGGCGAGTTTTTAATTGTTTATGTTAAGGTTAGAGAGTTTACATTATGGAGGTATTCATATCTCCATTTCTTTCGTTTTGCTGTGACACATTTCCTGGATATTTCAAACCATGCTGTTTTGCAAAGACTATTTTGCATTCTGAAGAGGTTTCCTGCCTAATTTAGTTCCATCAACTGATTGCCATGGAAACCCCTGATATCCTTTTCTCTTCCTGGAATGAGACACTGGCTCTGTTTCAAATAGATTTTTTTTTAACCAGAGAACTAGAGTAAGTTTCACAAAGTAAAATGTGGTTGTCAGTGAAGGAATACCCTTCAGGGTGAACCAGTGGATGGAGAGAAGCCACAAGCAAACACATAACTACCAAACTAAATAGGTAATTTAACAGTGAGAAACTAGCAGCAGTCTTGTCCAAATCAAAAATGAAATGATGCCTCACTGATTTTTTAAAATTTTACTGAAAAAAAGTTGAAGTCAGACCTTTGTTCCATATCAGCCCAACAATGTCAAAACAAAACAAGTAACCCTAAAATTTTGTGAGGTTAAGTCAATCTTAGTTTCTCAAGGGCTTCTTAAAGCAGGTTCATCTGGAGAATGTGAATGGTTGGGCTGGGAAAATAATATGTGTAATGAACTTAACACAAAAAGAGCCACTCATTTTTTAGCATGGATTTTATGTTAAAAGTCCACTTTTAGAGGAAGACAATATTAGATACATTGTGCCATTCTCTTAAGACCTGTGCTTTGAGACTAGAATCGTCTCCTGAGTTTATTCACTCATATCTGGCATTTTAAAACAATATTCAAGAAGTATAGCTACTTCCATCCATGAGGAAGAGAGGAAGGATTATGAAGTATATATATATCTATATATACTATATTAAGTAGTATGTTTACTCCTTTTCTCTATGTATATGTGAGAGAAAGCTTTAACTTTATGATGGTTTATATTTACACAATGATCGTACATGACTATGTGTCTGTATATTGCATACAGACATGTGGTTGTCAGAAGTACAGATTGATAAGAAGAAAGAAGGTCAATATTGGGAGAAAGAGGAAAGTTTTTCTGATGATTTTCTGTAAATTCAGATAGAATGGTTTCTGTAGTTTGTGTTATGTTATTTCTCATAAGATTCAGATTTTGTATTTCCTTTATAAAGAGAGAATCACTGTCAGACCTCTCCACCTCAACTGGTAGTGAGTTTTGTTTTCCTAAAACATAAAAGTCAAGAGACAAAATTTGGGTTCCTTGCAAACTGGATTTATTGGTAGACACTAATGATTTCTTCTGATGACTTAAAGTTTGTCTGTATAAAATCATTGATTATGATTTTATTTTTTCCTGCCTGGAGTGATAGACACACTACTTTTCTCTCAATCTTGTTTACCTTCCTAGAAAATGTATTATTCTAAGAAGTTTATTTAAAATAAAAATTGCATAGAGGTGCTTGGGTGGCTTGGTTGGTTAAGCGTCCAACACTTGATTTCTGCTCAGGTCATGGTCTCACAGGTTTGTGAGTCTAAGGCCTGCCTTAGGGCTCTGTGCTGACAGTGTGGATTCTGCTTGGGATTCTCTCTCTCTCTTTTTCTATCACTCTCTCTGCCTTTCCCCCCAACCAGAATAAATAAATAAACTTGAAAGAATTGCACATACATGGGGAGTGCTGACAAAAAGAAAGGAGTACTTACTGAAGACAGAAAAAAGAATAATTTTATTGATTTGAAGCATGTTGAGAAAGAGATTTCAAAGTCTTGTTTATTATTTGGTCCATTGTGACTCCCCCAATAGGGAAAGTACATGATTACTTTCAAATTAACTGTGGCCTTAGCTATTGTGTGGATAGGCACAGCAACTCTGTTTTCATATCTCATCATGACAAAGCAGTAAATACCTCTGGCTACCAATGAATGTATTCACTTTCAGTGTAATTTACTCTTAGCTACGCTGCATGTAAATAAAGCCTAGTTTTGTAATGTCTGCTTCTTTTGTGAGAACAAGTGCCCGAGTGTAAATTATGTTCATGCCTCTTCCTGGAATAGTTCCTCCAAACCCACGTCCCTACATCCTGTGCTGACAATATGAGTACATGCTGAAGAGTGAATGATAGAAATCTCTGACCTGATTTTGCATTCATGAGAGGTTTAGTGTGGAGATTAAGATCCAAACATTGTCCTGATGTTTCAGTTGAAGAATTTCAACTTTATGAGCCCCCTAACTAAAATTAGGTTATCTTTATTTGCTTTCTTTTTCAGATCTTTGCATACACTAACACAGTGTTCTGTTTTTGTAACCTATCTCTTCGCCTGCGATCTGAGTTTCAAGGAGGTGGGGACCTTCTCTTTGAATGTGACCCATTTTTGTCCTCTGAGCCTTGCTCAGCAACTTGTGAAACTTACTGTCTCTACTGATAAAAAGCACAAACATTATCACCACTTAAAAACCAGATACATAGCAATGAAATGATCCTTGTTCTGGTTAGAAAGTCCTTGCCTAAAATGAATATACCCTGATATGGAAATTAAATTTCTGATTCTGGAAAGGGCAGGTGGGACACGTACATGAGGGAATTACATGGATGTAGATTTTAGCCCTCTCTGAGGAAGAGCTTGGCAGTAACTAGCCATTGAATTCCTTCTTCATGAGGGAGAGAGAATTCCCAATCTCTCGGATTTTAGGGGAGTCAAAGAAGAAATTGTTTGCTTAGACGCCTTTTTTCTTTTCTCCTGTTTTCTCTGTCATTATTTCTGCTTTTTCTCCTCCTCTCTTCCCTGTTTACACTCATCCATCACACATGTATCCAGTTCCTATGTTGTGTCGGATACTTTGCTCCTTAATCTAAACGTCTGTGTTTGATAAACTATAGTCAATTATTTGAGGAAAGTAATGGTTGGTCCAGGCTTCTCCTATTTCTTTCACCCACTTGAAAATTTTAGAACACATTGAAGCTGATAAAACTAGCTATGCTTCTTTTAAAACTAATTTTTTCAAAGAAATGGAGTCTTCTTTTTTCCATTAACTATACATCTTAATATATAAGTTGGAAGTAACAAGACACACCCACAAAGAAGAGAAGATGGACAATAAAGTTGGGGAAAAGCATTTAAACATGGGTACCCATATTCATTAGTCCCTTCCATTCCTATATTCCAAGAGAATGAACGTAATAGACCAGAAAGGCAGAGTAGACAGTTGTTTGTTTGTCACGGAGATAGCCAGTAAGATAAAAATGAAAATATGTGAAATTATCCCTTCACCCTCCTTAGATAAAAAAGCCTCTGAAGCCCAAACTTCAACTGTGCCCCCCAAACCCCATCAATAATTCATCTTTCCTTTGTCCATGGTGACAAATTTCAGCCTAGCATATGGCCACTCAGAATGAAGACTACATATCCCAAATTTCCTTGCAACAAAGTGTCATGTGCCTGGGTTTTGGTCAATTACATGTAAGCTGATTATCCTATGGCAGTTTGGTGGAGCCTTCCTTAAGAAACCACTAAGCACTCCTTTTGCCCTTCCTCTCTTTGCTTCTCCTGTATCCTGCTCTCTGGAATGCAGATGCTGCAGTCTTCAACTTTGTGGACAAGTGTCATACTCCAGGTCTGGCTGAATGGTGGCTGTCAAGAGACTGTATGCCTGAGCGATCATGAAGCTGAGCTTCCATAGCCATCCTAGATTGCCTCCATTTAGACCTTTTATTTCCTCCAGTAAGAGTAGTTTAAAAAATCAGTAATAGTATGCATCATCCCAACAATATCGCCACTTTATAGGACGGCTAAAGATTACATTTAAGTCTTAGATATTTCATCTGTCCCTTGGCTTTCATAGGAGGCAAGAAACTATGTACTTTCTGTCATGTTCTATAACTTTCACATGTAAGTATTTAAAAAAATTTTTTTAATGTTTTATTTATTTTTGATACAGAGAGAGACAGAGCATGAGAGGGGGAGGGGCAGAGAGAGAAGGAGACACAGAACAGGAAGCAGGCTCCAGGCTCTGAGCTAGCTCTCAGCACAGAGCCTGACGTGGGGCTCGAACCCACAAACATGAGATCTAACCTGAGCCGAAGCTGGAGGCTTAACCAACTGAGCCACCCAGGTGCCCCAACATGTAGGTATTTTATACTTGTTTTCCCATACTGAATCTTCACAGATGGTACAGGGCTCAAACTATGGATGAGAATACTCAATTTCAGAGAAATTATACAAACTAAATGTCAAGTGCAGAATTTAAACAGGTCTATATTACTCCAAATTTATACTTTTTCTGATAGTTTATATTGCCTCCCTGATCATCTGATTTAGGGTCCTTCCTCAGTCACATGTCTTTATGGCTGAAAGACAGGATGCAATCCATTCCACATGTTTGCTTTGAGAGAAGACTCTGGAATAGGTGAAGTTTCCCTTTGTACATTAGAACCAGTGGTCTTAAACTAGTGATCCCAGGCTGATTTCAGACTCTATAAATATTTTGTTTGAGTCATAATATTAAAAAAAATTGTTCATCAGCTGCTAACCTTTAAAAGTCCAAATATTTTACAGAAAAATCTAGATTTCTGGCTTTTTTTTAAATTGGAAAATCCAGGAACACTAACTGGCCTTCCCACATGACAACAACTAGCCAAAGCTGTATTAGGCTACTTTGGACTGCTGGGCTTGACATCTCTAGTTTGCCACACTTCCTACTCAGCCTACTCAACTCATTTACAGTACTGACCTTTGCCTGTTAGGCATTTGTTTATATTCTTTGTGTGGATGCTTTTCCTTGAACGTGATTAAACATAGAACGGATTGCCATATACCTTTCTTACAAAATGGTCATTTTTTATTGCATATAATTTTTCTTATGTCTTTTCTAAAGGGGTATAATATAGTAGTACAGGAAATCTAGATGTAGCTGTGTATGAGATGTGGAGAAAAAATAAAAATGTTTTTTTTTCTATATTCTGGGAGAGTACAATATCATTCTCTTGAAAATCTAGAGGGAAAACTTCACTAAATATTGATAATAATGACCATGAATTACACATTCTCTGGAGTAGTTAATTAACTGGAATATAATTAGAACAAAGCTCAAGGGCCTGTTAAAGGCATCCAGCTAGCCTTTGAAATCACTGTTGTGGGAAGAGTTTTCTGGGTAGGTTAAGTCGAAGGATTTATTAGATCTCTCTGCTCTAGGACTGTGTTAAATGTTAGGTTTTTGGCCTTCATCTGATGAACACGTAAAGATATGAACTTCCAAGTCTGTCATTATAATGATCAAGGCCAACAGCCCCATGCTCTTTGAACTTCTTTCATAATTGCCAAAGACGTGGTAATGTAAACACCTGAAAGTGACAACTTTTACACATTTTGAACTCAGTCATATTTTATTTCATTAAACGGCTTTTTTCCACATAATTTTCATGGTTTAGATACTTTCTGTCATTACATTAAGATGACCACTTTCAAACCATGGTGTTCACAAGGCTCCATGCTCTGATTGTATGCATCAAGCTGGTCTTCTTTTTAATAGACACCTGCTGCCTCCAGGACCCACAAATGCATCATGATCCTTGTTTCAGAAATTTTCTCTCCTGTGGAAAATGGAAATTCTTCCTAGACCCTTGATCCAAGATCTCCTTGACCTACTTCTCAGATTGACACCAATGTGAATGACCCCAGCTACATAAAAAGAGAGGTGGCTCTTGACTAGTGGCCAAGTGCCTAGTCTATGAACTTGAACCTCCTAGGTTAAAATCCCATTTTCAACAGTTGTCAGCTCTTGGGCAAGTTAACCAATCAATCTTAACTTTGAATTTTCCTTGACAAATTAAAAATAATAGGTTTCTTTGGAAGATTAAATGTAACAGTGAATGTAAAGAATCAAACATTATATCACACCTTCAGTAAATGTTATTTAGCATCATTACAGAGTCTATAATTATACTTATTTATTTAAAAAATTTTAAAGGACGCCTGGGTGGCTCAGTCGGTTAAGCATCTGACTTCGGTTCAGGTCATTATCTCATACTTCGTGGGTTCGAGCCCCACGTCAGGGGGCTCAGAGCTGACAGCTCAGCTCTGTGCTGACAGCTCAGAGCCTGAAACCTGCTTCAGATTCTGTGTCCCCCTCTCTTTCTGCGTCTCCCCTACTTATGTCAGTCTTGTTCTCTGTTTTCCAGAGCGTCTATACCGGTTCACATTCCCACCAACAGTGGAAGAGGGCTCCCTTTTCTCTGCATCCTCATCACCACCTCTTGTTTCCTGACTTGTTGATTTTAGCCATCCAGAGCCTATAATTTTTATACTGTTCTATCAGTTAAGATTATTGATTATAAGCAATAGAAACAGAATCTAGCTAATTTATTCAGAACTATATTGGGTAGCTCACAGAATCAACCGCATATCTTGATAACAAGGCTAAAATATAGGGGTCAAAAGCAAAAGAAGCTAGACAGTAGGAAGTAGAGGCAGGGTCTTACAGGACAGGTGGGTTAGAATATCATGGCTTAGCACTGTTGTACCTGGACACTCTATGCTATCACCACTAGTGAATTCTCAATCTCTTTTTCAGACTGTTTCTCCCTTTCTTTCTGTCTCTCTTACACACACACACCTCATGTTCAATGTCAAAGTTCTGGTCAGAGGTATCCAATGAATTTCTGCCACGCTAAGCCATAGCTGCCTGCCAGAGGCTAAGGAGAGAGATCTGATCTCCTTGCCTCCTGCCATGATCAGAAAAAAGGGAAGTGTCTCCCCCAGTAGGACAGATGTTGGATAGTATTCTATTATTCTAAGATACAATGATATCCTTTATTTTTCATAGATGCTTTTCAAATTAAAGTATATAATCTCTAGGAAAACTGAAACCACGTTTATTTTACTATATAATAAGTTCTCAACAAATACATGTCAACACATTGTTTCACATTTGATAAAGTTGTTTTCAAGATTGACTTCTTTTTATGCCCTAGTTAGAGTTTACCAAACCAATAAATTGTGAGAAGTTTATTGTGGTATCAGACTGACGTACAGTTGTCAAAAGGCGATTTCATAAGGATGAGGGAAAAACACGGGATTTTTTAAGATAAATAGATCATCTCTATTGAAATTAATCAGAGTCAAAATGAGAGGGTTGTAGCTTGTAAGAGCATTAAATCCTGCATGTGTAAAAGATTTCTCCATGAAGATTATGGTGGAAAATAGGAGTAGCAGAGAAGGAAGACTGCTGTTTGAAAAAATTCTTTTTTTATTTTAGTATTTATTTATTTATTTACAGCATGAATAGGGGAGGGGCAGAGAGAGAGAGGGAGAGAGAGAATTCAAGCATGCTCCACACGCTGCCAGCACAGACCCCTATGTGGGGCTTGATCTCACAAACCATGAGATTATGACCTGAGCTGAAATCAGAAGTCAGATGCTTAACCAAGTGAGTCACTCACATACCCTGGTTTAAAAGAATTCTTATCATAAAACTAATATATGAGTATTATAGCAAACTTTTAACGTTCAGAAAAACACAAGCACAAAAGAAAATTTTTTCCTACTGTTAGCACAATTATTTGCAATATATTCGTATATTTGTGTGTGGGGGGGGTACATTTTATTAGGACCAAAAATTTATAACAAAAAACCCTGTACATACTGTTACAAAATTGTGCTCTTATCCATAGTTTGTTAATGTGTTGGATATTTATTTTTTAAAAATAAGGATTCTTGTTATAAAATAAATGCTTATTTACCAAAAAACAGGAAATATAATATAAAAGTCTCAACAACCCAGAAGTAACCGTCATTAATATCTTGTTATTATGATCTTTATTTATTTTTTATGTTTCTTATTTATTTTTGAGAGACAGAGAGAGACAGTATAAGCAGGGGAGGGTCAGAGAGAGAGGGAGACACAGAATCTGAAGCAGGTTCCAGCCTCTAAGCTGTCAGCACAGACCCCAACGCGGGGCTGAAACCCACGAACTGTGAGATCATGACCTGAGCCAAAGCCAGAAGCTTAACCAACTGAGCCACCCAAGCTATATGATCTTTAAAATAAATCTTTAAAATAAATTTTTTGTGGGGCACCTGGGTGGCTCATTTATTTAAGCATCTGACTTTGCCTCAGGTCATGACATTGTGGTTTATGAGTTTGAGCCCTACATCGGGCTCTGTGATGATAGCTCAGAGCCTGGAGTCTGCTTCAGATTCTGTGTCTCTCTCACTCTGCCTCTCCCCCACTTATTCTCAGTCTATTTCTCTCAAAAATAAATAAATATTAAAAATTTTTAATGAAAAATAAAATAATTTTTGTATATATATGTATATACAGAATTTTTTTGAAAAACAGATTATATATTTTATAGACTATTTTGTGACCTGCTTTTAAAGAGTAACAATATAATCAGTCTTCCACGTCAATAGGTATAGTTCTGCACCATCATGATTACTAGCTTTGTGAAATTATCTTGTGGATATACACAACTGGTTTTCAAAAATACCACAATGTTGGATATTTAATATTTTTGCCTTTTTGTTTTTACAAGCAATATTTCAATGACCATTCTACCAGTTTTATTCTCAAACACATCCTTAATATTTCCTTAGGACACATTCTCAGAGGCACAGTTAATTCATGCAAACATTTTGTGTGGGTGTTTGTGTGTGTGTTTATGTAAATTTGAGAGTGAGTGCTCAGAGTGCTCATGTGTGTATGTGCATGTATGTGAAGGAGAGGCAGAGAGAGAGAGAGAAAGAGAGAGAATCACAAGCAGACTTGACACCCAGTGTGGAGCCTAACCCGGGACTCAATTCCACAATTCAGGGATCATGACCTGAGCTGAAATCACTAGTCAGACACAACCAGATGAGGCACCCAGGCACATCAAGATATATTTTTAAATTCATGTTACAAATTGGCTATCTTTTCATGGATTGCAGAAACATGCCTAATATAACATTTAAATTTTTTCTTTTATAGTTTATTGTCAAGTTGGTTTCCATATAACACCTAGTGCTCATCTCTACAAGTGCCCTCCTCCATGCCCAAAACTCCCTTCCCCTACCCCCACCCTCATCAGCCCTTAATTTGTTTTCAGTATTCAAGAGTCTCTCATGGTTTGCCTCCCTCCTTCTCCCTAACTACTTTTTTCCCCATCCCCTGCCCCATGGTATTCTGTTAAGTTTATCCTGTCCCACTTATGAGTGCAAACATATGGTGTCTGTCCTTCTCTGCCTGACTTATTTCGCTTAGCATGGCACCCTCGAGGTCCATCCACTTTCCTACAAATGGCCATATGTCATTCCCTCTCATTGCCATGTAGTACTCCATTGTGTATATATA
>NC_043701.1:91960606-92123341 GCF_006229205.1 Suricata suricatta
CCTCGCCAGCATCTATAGTCTCTTGATTTGTTCATTTTAGCCACTCTGACTGGTGTGAGGTGGAATCTCAGTGTGGTTTTGATTTGTGTTTCCCTGATGCTGAATGATGCTGAGCATCATTTCATGTGGCTGTTGGCCATCTGGATGTCCTCTTTGGAGAAGTGTCTGTTCATGTCTTTTGCCCATTTTGTCACTGGATTATTGGTTTTTTTTTTGGGTGTGGAGTTTGGTGAGTTCCTTATAGGTTTTGGGTATTAGCCCTTTATCTGATATGTCATTTGCAACTATCTGTTCCCATTCTGTTGGTTGCCTATTAGTTTTATTGATTGTTTCCTTTGCCGTGATTATGCATATTTTTATGTCTTTGAATAACAAATTGCTTTCTAGGATATAGTATTGATTTGAAATTACAACACAGGATAGGGGTATGTATTCTCACAGGATAAAATACTTTTTTTTTAATTTAAATTTTATTTTCGAGAGAGAGAGAGACAGAGCATGAGCAAGAGAGGGGTGGAGAGAGAGGAAGACACAGAATCTGAAGCAGGCTCCGAGCTGTCAGCACAGAGCCTGACTGCCACGGGGCTCAAACTCAGGGGTTGTGAGATCATGTCCTGAGCCAAAGTCAGGCCCTTAGCCGGCCGAGTCACCCAGGTGTCCCTGAAATACTCTATTAAATGAGATAAATATATAGGTTAATTATTTCCACTCCCAAGGTAGTGTAAAATGTTTCTGCAGTATTAAACATTTCTGTGACATAGCTTAACAGAGTGGGGGTGTGTGTCCTTGTAGGAAGCAGCATAGTGATAAGCAGAATATTGGTAAATCCCTGCATGCACTTATGAATATTTTCTTAGGAACAATTCTAAGCGGTGATGTGTGTGGAAAGAATGCACATTGTTATCATATAGCATAATGACTTTCGTTAATTCGTAGGAAAGAAATAGTAGCACCATGATATGAAGAGGTCAAAGGAATATATAACCGTGTGTGTCCTTTTGTGGATTAAAAACTTAGGTCTGAATTCTTTAGTTTTATCAAACTATAAATGGACTTTCATTACACATAAAATAAATATACATGTATTGTAATTCCCGATAAACTTTTCTGATGTGGTCCCTACTTGCCTCTCTGATCCCAATCTTAGCATCTCCTAATCTTCATTGTACTAATGAATTGTGCTGCAGCCTCAGCTTCCTAATTCTCTTTTCCTTCAACACACCAAACTTGTTTTCTTCTGAAACTGTGGACTTCAGGGTTTGCCGATCTATTCATGACTCTCTTTTCATCATTCAGGTTTTCATTTAAATGCCGTTACTTCAGAGAAGCATTCTGCCATAAGGCCAATTAAAATAGACTGTGATCATCGTTATTGCCTTGACCAATATTCCTAATTCTCCTCCTGCTGGCAATGCAGTAGGATTGTGTTTTTCTTCTTCCTTAAAGTCAGTCATGGGTGCATGACTTGCTATGGTCAATGAAATCTGAGAGCATATGGCCTGACACTACTAGGTGAACATCTCTTGACACTGGAATATAGTTTGCCATGTGTCCTTACCCATATCACTGTAATTGGTGAGAATCAACAATAAGGCTTCTCTCTTCCTGCATGTCTGAGAGAGAACATAGAACAGAGATACCCACTGAACCATGGTGGATATGCACCACGAAGGAAAAAGAAATCCTTTACTCCCCCATACCATTTGGACTTTGGGGTTCTTTGTTAGTACGGAAAACCCAGCCTGCCCTGAACAATACATAGCTTCTTCCTCCCTTTAGGCAATCTCCATATTTTCTTGGTTTACTCTTGCTGTATAAAATCATGGCATAACATCTTTTTCATTTATGAGTTTTCCTCCTTCTACTAAAATGTAAGCATCTTGAGATCAGAGGCTTGGTCTGTCTTGTTCATTGGTGTATCCCCGGCGACTAGGATAGTGCCTAGTGCATAGTAGGTCCTTCTTAACTATTTGTTGAAGAAAGAAACGAGTGGAAGATTTCAACTGTATGTGTGGAATCTAGACTAAGGTAACTTTTTTATTTTGTCAAATGATTGTTCCTAGATTGTTGATATAAAAAAAGAGAAAACACAGAGTTCTGATAGCCAAGAGAGCTTAAATATTTCGTCATCAAAATGTAAAAACTTTTAAATGCTTTAATCATTTAGTCTTTTTTTCCCCTCTAGCAGTATGCACATCTTTTTTCATCTCTTTTAAGGAAAACAAGCATGAGTCCAATTATTTTTTAATGCTTGACTCTCATTAGAAATTTTCTTTTTATGAAAAACACTTTAGCAAAGACTTACATGTATTTGGTGAATCGAGAAGTGCATTTTTCCTGGCCATCCAAAGGACCAGACGTGCATTATATTAATAATGTCCAGATTCTTAAGGTAGACTCTTCCAGTTTGTCACTTGCTCATTCTTTCTGTATAACCATTATGTGTCAGCTACCTTATGGTTTGCAGATGTGTATCAATTACAAAAGTGTTTTGAGTTAATGATTCCTAAAAGCCTTCAAACAAGCAGAATAGATACGTTTGTTATTGGGTAGCGGTCAACAGCGTTTCCCAGCAAGAGGTAATAGACTTATAACTCATTTCCTCATCTGAAAGCGTCTCAGCACTTGAGCCAGATGACAGTTTTATTCTTTGGTCCTAACACACACTAATTAGGGTAACTATTTACAGCTGTATCTGTTGGTATCTTCTCAATCAGCATATGCCTTCTCTTGACCAGAAATAGAAAAGCACAGATGGCATTACTACACATTTGTATCTCCCATTTGGCTCTAAAACCCCTCGTTGTCTTTTCCCATGCCAGGCAAAGGGAAGGATTGGGAGGAAGCTCCTCTGCTGAACTGCAATGTGGCCATTTGTTTGCTTGGTAACTAGAAACATATCAGCTTGGATCTGCCTTTAGATGATCCATATGCTTGGATTAGCCATCACATGGCCCAAGTCCATCAGAGCTCATTTCTTACAATAAAAGAGTTACCTGGTCCTTTTGTGTTTTGAGTTTTTATAACATTCTAGAATTCCTTATCCTTAAGTGAACTCTTTTCATTTAACTCTTAAACCTGTTTGATGTTTCCTTCTTTTACATTATTGCTCTTTTAATTTACTTTGACACTTTGTTTTTAGTTGTTGTACTATAGACCGGGAATTTTCCATGTTTGCTTGACTGCTAAATGGAAACAGGGTAGCCATTGCATTTATAGCCTGGAATCGGTTTGTCTCATCTTTAAACTGCTTTGGCATCTAAAATAGTTCAAATACTTTCAAGAGCATTATAAATCAGATAAATGTGCATAAATCCATAGCAATGCTTTTTCAGTTCTGATGTGAACTAGAAGGAGGACATGGAAGTCTCTGGATTCAGACAGTTCTAGATGTGAGTACAAGCACATGTCCTGACTATGGGTTTAAGTATGTTATTTAATCTTTCTGGACGCGGTTTCCTCAGAGTTAGATTGGGAAACAGCATTTCCCATCTCACAGAATTGAGGTGAGGATTCGATCAGATACTGCATCTTAAACCCAGGGTCTGGCTTATACTGAAAACTAAACAAATGGCGATTTTTATCTCACTAAGAGAAATAGCACATACCTAAAAGATTAGTGCCTCAAAGACTGTGCTCTCACCAGCACTATAATGAAAGCTAATATTACAAGTGCTATTTTAGTTAGATTCCAATGTGCAGTTAAATCAAATCCATTCTAAGGAAATGGATAGTATCAACAGATATTTATTATGAAAATAATAACACTAAAGAATCTTAGATTTATTTAGTACCTCATAGTTAATTAAACCCTTGTATTTGCCTGTACTTATGTAACACTTATAAATATGGTTTTTTTAGAGAAAGAACATTCCAGGCAGAGGGAGCAGTTGATACAGCAGTGCTAATAAAAACTGTGCCTGTCAGGTTCAGTTGACAGCCAGGAGGCATGTGTGGCCAGAGCAGAGTGACTGAAGGGATGAAAGTAGGAGACAGTGGTGAGAGAGGAAACCAAAGGCTAGATTGTGTAGGTCACGGACAGGTCCTTGGGCTTTGCTTGAAGTAAAATGGAGAGCCACCGCAGACTGAGGCATGGCAGATCTCAGTGAGGTTTATGGATTGGCAAGGATTACTCTGGCTTCTAATTTTAGAGCAGAGTGAAAGGGAGATGGGATGAGAGCAAGACCACTTCAAAGCCACAAAATGGCCCAGATCTAAAAAGGTCAAATTGTGGGTCTATTTTAAAGGATTTTTCTGATAGATTGGATATGGAGCTACAACTAAAAGCAAAAGTCAGGACAGCTGTAAGGTTTTTGGCCTAAGCAAGTGTTGGATGACACTGTTACTCTTTAGGCAATTTGGAATGGGTTTCAGGGGAAACTTCAAAAATTTGAAATACTTATTAAGTGGAGTTTAAAAGTTCTATCAGACATCCAAGAGTGTGGCTATGTGAATATTCCAGATGGAAGAATGGAAACTTAGCAATTTTATTACTTGTCTTAGAAAGCAAATAAATACAACCTGAGCTGTCGGCACAGAGCCTGATGTGGGGCTTGAACTCACAAACAAAGATCATAACCTGAGCCAAAGTTGGACACTTAACCAACTGAGCCCCGCAGCGGCCGCTGAAATATTAGTACTAAAGAAGACCAGTTTCAACCAATCAGTCATCAGTACTGAGTGATTAAGATTCTAGAAAAATTAACAAAAAAGAATAGTTCACTTACCTTTCAGATTGGCTATCAATTATAGAACAAACTGCATTCTTGGGCAAAGAGGGAATGAACTCTTTTCATCTCTCAACAGAAAGGAAGTAAAATTATCACTCTGCTTGTCAGTTCCAAAGGTTTATGGATATGCCTGTAAAAACAGAAAAATTGCTTTTTAGAATAAGCACAGATGGAAGAAATATATGGTCTTGCAGTAAGAAGGTCCATAAATTTGCTGCATCACAGAAGATCTTCCAGTTAACTAAAACCTTCTGATTAACAGAAGTTCATCATAATAAAGCAAATGATTCTCTTCGTCTTGACCTAGGGGACGGGAGGGTGATGCCAGTTCACATACACAACACAAATGTCCAGGTTGATTGAGTCACATTTCCCTAAATCTGTAGAGTCACATAACATAAATTAGGATCTTTCTGATATTACCTATTTATATGCTATTTATAATTTACAGCTTATAGTTTATAACTATTAAAATAAACTACATAAGAAGCACCTGGGTGGCTCAGTTGGTTAAGCATCTAACTGTTGATTTCAGCTCAGCTCATAGTTGTGGGATGGAGCCTGCTTGGGATTCTCTCTCTCCTTCTCTCCCTCTCTCTCTCTCCTTCTCCCCAGTTCTCTCACTCTCGCTAAAATAAATAAAAATAAATAAATAAATAAATATTTAAAAAAGATAAAACACACAAGTAATTAGTGCCATTACTAAATTTGTGTTTTATCATTATGGGAAAAAGAAAGAATTGCACACTACTCCTTCCTTTACTGCACTCCCATTCAGCCAGAGAGGAAGGCAGCGTGACTAGCTGAGATGTGAGCAATGGTATGGTAGGATGACTGTTTCAGAAAGTTAAATGCCTTATTAAAAGGTTTGATTTTTATTCTATAGACCATAGGAGTCTCAGAAGATTTTCAGCTGAGAAGTGATAGGATTCATTTCAAGATCTTAGGAGAATGATTTTACACAGAAAGAATATTTTGGTAAAATTAAAAACTACTTAACATGATTGCAATTATAGTGATTTTTACAAATCATCACAATGTATGTTGAAAAAATAATTTATTTATCTAGATATCATTATAAAGAAAAGCTCAAATTAATACCTTCACTATCTGTGTCTGAAAATCCAAGTTCATACCCTTACTTATACTTAGATGTTTGATTTTCCTCAAATATCTGAAACCAAACTGATGATTTTTTTCTACAAACGTATTTTTTTTCTGCCTCTATTTCTTTTTATAAGGTGCCATCACTGTCCCAAAAAGATTGGCTATAAAAAGGAATTAATCTTAATTTTATCACTATTTCTTTATCACTATTTCCTTCCCTGTTCATTCAGATATTAATCTTTCGTTAAGGATATTTTCCCTAACCAGTCATATATGTGAGTATTCTTTGTTCCCTCTTCATAACTTTACTTAAGATTTATCGCATCATATGCAGAGGATTTCCAAACCTTCCTTGAAATATCCTTTATCCTTCCTTAGGCTCCTACCAATGAATCTGGTTTTGGAAGAAACAGGATACTGTGGTGGAAAGAACACAGACTTAGAACTGGGAAGGCAGGTGAAATCCCAGTTCTCAGGTATTCTGATCCACAGTTCCTTTACGTGTGAAGATGTAACATTTCAGTCATGGGATTATTATGAGGATTAAACAAGAGGCTGTGTTAAGAGTGTCCGAGGCATTTAACAGGCCCTCGGTGGAAGGGTGGTTTCACGGGACTGCACCCTTGTCTGAGTTGGGGATGGCTCCCTTTGGTCTGTCATGTGAAACCTAAATCCTCCTCTATTTACCACGCATGATCCTTCTCTTTGTGCACATAAGAAGATGACACTTTTTGTCCTCTTGTAGTTAGCAAGCCTGATTGGGTGTGTCACTGTTGAGCCGTAGCATTTCATTGTCAGGTTGGGACCCTCCAGTGCTGTGTCCCTCAGGTGAGAGAGTTATTGAAGAGTCCTCTGGTTCGGTTGGAAGGGCTACAAGATCAAAGCAGACAAGACCGCTGAATCATCGCATACAGGGCTGCCGTGGGGTGTTTCCTGCACCTGCAGCATATTTTAAATAAGCAGTAAAGAAACACTGTTACGTTAAGCCACTGGAATTTCAGGATTTTTTTTTTTTTTTTTTTTTTTACCACAGAATAACTTCATCTATATTATTAAAACTCTGGATTCTCTCCATCTTTGGCCTCAGCATAGCTCTCTAATCTGATTTCCTCTTGGACTTTATGCCATCTGTCTTCTTGACTCATAAGTGATCTCATTTGTTGATGTCTTTGTATGTTTGCTTATGGTTTGCTTTCTTTCTTCACTGCATCTATCTAGACCAAATATCACATATGTGTTAGACCTAAGCTTTCTAGACCTCATAGTTATGGATCAAATAATTTTGCTTTTACTTGTAAACTACTTAAACCATTAAATACCCAGTTGCTTTGTCTTACTTAATAAGCCTTAAGAGTTATATCCAAGCTGCCTATGTATTTTTTCCAAAAATTTATTTAAATTCTAGTTAGTTAACATAGTGTAATGCTGGTTTAATCAGTAGAATTTAGTGATTCATTACTTACATATAACACCCAGTGCTCATCACACCAAGTGCCCTCCTTAGTACCCATTACCCATCTAGGCCCTCACCCCCTACTTCCCTCCTTCAGCCTCAGGGAACAGTTTGTTCTCTGTACTTAAGAGTCTTCTGTGGTTTGCTTCCCTCTCTTTTTCCCCCTTTTCCTATGTTCATCTCATTGGTTTCTTAAATTCCACATAAGGGTAAAATCATATGGTGTTTGTCTTTCTCTGACTGATTTATTTCCATTAGCATAATACTCTATGGCTTCAACCATGTCATTGCAAATGGTAAGATTTCATTCGTTTTAATGGATGAGTAATATTCCGGTGTGTGTGTGTGTGTGTGTGTGTGTGTGTACACAGGATTAAAAAATTTTTTATATATATATAATTTAATGTCAAGTTAGCTAACATACAGTGTATATACAGTGTGCTCTTGGTTTTGGGGGTAGATTCTCAAGGTTCATCACTTACATACAACACCAAGTGCTCATCCCAACAGGTGCCTTCCTCAGTGCCCATCACCCATTTACCCACTCCCCCAGTTCCCCAACCCTCAGTTTGTTCTTTGTATTTAAGGGTCTCTTATGGTTTGCCTTCCTCTCTGTTTGAAACCAGTTCCCCCCTACCCTTCCCCAAAGGTCTGCTGTTAAGTTTCTCAAGTTCCACATATGAGTGAAAACATATGATATCTTTCTCTGATTATTTCACTTAGCATAAATATCCTCCAGTTCCATCCATGTTGTTGCAAATGGCAGGGTTTCATTCTTTCTCATTGCCAAGTAGTATTTCATTGTATATATAAACCCATCTTCTTTATCCATTCATCAGTTAATGAACATTTGGGCTCTTTCCGTGATTTAGCTATTGTCAAAAGTACCTCTATAAACATTGGGGTACAGGTGCCCCTATGCATCAGCACTCCTGTATCCTTTGGATAAATTCCCAGTAGTGCTATTGCTGGGTGCTAGGGAATTCTATTTTTAATTTTTTGAGGAAACTCCACACTGTTTTCCAGAGCAGCTGCTGCTGCACCAGTTTGCATGCCCACCAACAGTGCAAGAGGGTTCCCATTTCTCCACATCCTCACCAACATCTGTTATTTCCTAAAGTGTTCATTTTAGCCATTCTGCCCAATGTGAGACGCTACATCTTTATCCATTCATCAGTCAATGGATATTTGGGCTCTTTCTATAATTTGGCTATTGTTGATAATGCTGCAATAAACATGGGGTGCACGTGCCCCTTCTCATCAGTATTTTTGTATCCTTTGGGTAAATACATAATAGTATAATTGCTGGTTTGTAGGATAGGGCCTCTGTGTCTATTGCCTTTTTCCAACTCTTTGTGCTGGTTTCCCTGTCCCAAAAGTCTCTTCCTTCTAACTATGACTCTAGTACTATAGGCTTTATCTCTTGAAAGCATCCCTCTGATCATGGATCTTCCCAGCTCAGAACTTTTCCATGGCACTTCTCTTGACAAAGAACTAAGGGATTGCGTTCAGACAGTTTAACTTGACATTTGAGGACTTTCGGACCAGTCCCAGGTTTTTCTTCTACTACTTTTCTGTGGAAACATGACTTGAGGATTCCTCGTTCCATGATTGTGTCTATGCCATTTACCAAACTGAAATGGCCTCATTGCAGGCTGTAAAAATTCTGTTTCCAAAAAACTCTAACCAGAATGGAAACAATTGGTAAATGAGACTATATTAAAATTAAGTTTATCTCATTATCACAAGACTACATCAAGAAAGTGAAAAGTCAGTCCACAGGTCCTGAAAACATTATCTGCAATACATATATTCAAAAAGTATTGATTTTCACTTTATGTAAAGAACTAGAAATAAAGAAAAACAGGAAAGACAACTCAAGTACAGACAAAATACCTGAAGAGCCATTCACAAAGAAAAGAGGCCAAATGACCTATAAATATATGAAAAGTATTTAAGCAGTCAAGGGAAGTACAAACGAAAACCACAATGAGAAACCATTACATACTCACCAGATTGTTTAAAATTAAATAATCTGACAATACGGAATGTCAATAAGGAGGTAGAACTATAGAAAAACTTACCCAGCAGGTAAGGAAGAACAATATATAAAAGTGCTTGGTAAAAAAAAATTTTTGGCATTATCTTGAAAGATTAAATATGCACATAAATGATGACCCAGCAGTTAAATACTTAAGTGTGATTATGTGGCCAGGATTAAAACCCCAAAATGTTCAAAGTCGCATTGTTCCTAGGAGCCAGAAATCTGGAAACAACTCAAAAGCACATCAAAGAAAGAATGGATTAATAAATAATCATACATTATAATACGGCACTGAAAGAAAATGAGGAAGTTCCATGGATCTCATGGGTGAATATTAAAACCACAATGTTGAGCAAAAAAATTTAGACTTAGAAGGCGACATACTGCCAGTTTCCAATTTTATAATATTCAAAAACAGGTAACATTAAACTCTAACATTTAGGTATGCATACATAAATAGCAAACCTATAAAACAAACCAAGGATATGATTACTATCATAGGTAATAAAGAAATTTTCTCTAGGGGTAAAGGAATAAACATAGAGATTAATTGTGAGACAGGATGATGGTTACATGAATAATTGTTCACTTTATGCATTTTTGTGTTTCTTTGTTATTTTTAGCAATAAGAAAAAAAGTAAAAAATCTTTATGCCTATTTCAAGACCATTTCTCCATGGAATTCATTCTAATCACCCTACTCTAAGTTTTTTTTCTTTTCTGAATATTAAGAGTCACTGAAAATAGCAATCAATTAAGCATTGCCTTTTGACTTTGCCTCACAGGTTATCTTGAAGTATTAGGTACCTATTTTATAGTGGCTCAAAGAGTATTTCATTAGAGATCATCCCTCCATCCACCTCGTAAACCCTATTGCAATGATTTACATGTATAAGATACACAATTTTTTTGTTTATAGTAATAACTCTATGTTTGGTATTTAATACAAAATTATAGATTATAGACATAAGGAATACAATATTCGTGTAGTTATATCTGAAAAGTTTAGCTGGTATTACATCATGGAAATATTGTGACCTGTAAAGAGTATTAGACCGAGGATAAAGGAGTCTGAGTTCTAGCTCTTCCTTTGCTACAGACTGCCTCAACTAACCCACTTAAAATTTCTAGGTATTGACTTTTTCATATGTGTGGTATTTCAGCTGATTTCTACTCTCTAGTTCTAATATTCCATGAGTCTTTCAAATATATTATAAAAGGGCCCCAGGAAAAGTGTTCAGAATATCTTAAGCAAATCATGTAAAAAAAAAATCCATAGGTTGTAAGGGAGAACTTTTAGAGAACAGGAAACCTGGTATTCTTGAACAGGTAAAAAAAATTTTTTTTAATTGAAGGATAGCTTAGTATGTTTTAAATAAAAAGGCATATGGAAAATAGAGAGAAAATTGATATACGACAAACCACTTTTGTTTTTTTTCATGAAGAATGAGGGGATGACTCATCAACGAATTCTGTGACCAAAACATTACAGAGGAAATTCAGAAACAGAAGCTGGCTTAGGAGAACTGAAACAGTCATCAAAGAAATAAAGATACACATGCTTATTTTTCATGGACCAGGATATTACGTATTCAGTTCCTCAAATTTTCCATTTTGTTTTGCAAATTTGTTTGGAAGAAAATAGTACATCAAATTTAGGTGGCAATTATCGGAGATGATTGAAAAATTAAATTGTCATGAAATGGTAGTCTCTCAAGAGATAGAAACTTTGGAAGTTGTTTATTCCTCATACCCAGACATTAAATGTGTTCCAGTCAGTTTTTTAATTACCTCCTAAAGTGGTCATCTAGAATATTCTTGAATGTATCCACTGACAGTCTAATATGTATTAAGATTGAGACCTTAGTACCATCTTTGTCTGGAGTGGCCATTTCATAGCATTTTTTAAAATGCTTTTATTTATTTTTGAGAGAGAGAGAGACAGACAGAGGGTCAGAGAGGGAGGGAGACACAGAATCGGAAGCAGGCTCCAGGCTCTGAGCTAGCTGTCAGCACAGAGCCCGATGCGTGGCTCAAACCCACGAACTATGAGATCATGACCTGAGCCGATGTTGGACGCTTAACTGACTGAGCCACCCAGGTGCCCCTGCAGTGTCCATTTCAAAGACTATCATCATCATCACTGTATCTGGAGAGATGACTTCACAACTCACCCACAAATGGTAGCATTCTTGTTTGTTTGACATCATAATATATATGTCTGACTCTCCTCCATTTTATTTACTGTTGACAGTGACACTTTTAAGGAGTAGTACTTTCTCAGGGCGGTATTGCATGTTTATATTTCAAATATTAGCATGAATATACGATTTTGAGCTCTATAAACCCTATTTGGTGAACTGAAGGAACAATTCCTATCCATCTGATTGTCATGGGACCATTCTGTTTCATTTTAAATGACTGAAGTAATGGGTAACTTGCTTGGTGGTTGGTTCTCCAAACATATGGACTCTTTTGTATTCAAGGCTGAAATGAAGTTACCTAGAGACAAAATTAAAGTGTTTAATTTTTTAAGGGATCTTTTAAAAAATTTATTTTTGAGAGAGAGAAAGAGATGGGTGCAAGCAGGGGAGGGGCAGAGAGATTGGGAGACACAGAATCTGAAACAGGCTCCAGGCTCTGAGCTGTCAGCACAGACCCTCACACAGGACTAAACTCACACACCGCAAGATCACGACCTGAGCCTGAGCTGGATGGTTAGGAGCCCCCCAGGTGCCCCAAAGTGGTTTTTGTTGTTGTTGTTATTGTTAAAAGTAAAATACATTTAGATACCACACAGAACACAGAGCTGATTTAAATTACTTCCTCTTTCTTTTTTATTTTTCTCCTTTGTTACGGAGAGCTTCTCTGTGAAGTTAAAAATTAGTATCCCAGAAAACATGTTACAACCTTAGGCGATTTGCTATAAGAATAAAAGCAATATTTGCTTGGATAAAATTAACTGTCATTTTGTTTGTAAATCAGTACTTGAAGAAATGCATGCCAGTTAGATGGTTTCCTAAATAGAATGACTGAAAACAAGCAAGAATGAGACCACTCTATTACATTTATAGAAGTAAATAGCCCAAAGTTAAGTGTGAATGCGTTTTGTGCTTTCAGATTCTGTTGAATCAGATACTCCAGTCCTGATGCTAACAGTACAGTCCATGCCTGAAGGCTGGAGGATGTCCCTCAATTCTGTGCATTCAATGAGTTTACTTAGGTGTGTAATCGTGCCACATAGGCAACTTTTCTTTGCGCTCTCGATCAAAAATGTAAGTGAATTCTTTAAGATTCTCATGATTTGTATGTTCCTTTCCGCAATAAGTCTTCTTTGGAAGAAATACAGCTTTAGGTTGTCTCCACACTCCGGTTTTCGACAGTGACATTTCCTTGTTTCATAAGGCAATTCATCCTCCATCATGGGCAGAATGCTTACGATTTTTATCTTTCATTAATTGATTATGTTGAACACAAACCTGTAGAGAATTAGTGATTGTTATTCCAGCCACACAAGAGGACTGCTCTTTTTGGAAAGGCTGTTTGACAACTTCCCACTCAGAGATAAGTTTTGATTTGACAATAGGCCGGAGTCCTTTAGTCTAAGAGGGTGATGTCAGCAGCACATCTGGGAAAACAAGACTATCAGATTTTCATTGCCCAAGAAAGCCCTCAAATCTTAGCCTTCTACATATTTTGATAATTTATTTGCCTTTATCTTCTCGATTTCCTCATTATGTAGGTCAATGAATAGAAGTACTGTTTGTTTCAAGCAGGAAATCCTGAGGACACATCGTGTATCATGTGCAAATCGATTACTATCAGATTTGTTTGCAGAGCCTATCACATAAATCACAATGCCAATAAAATAAAAATGTCCCTGGCTTTGATTTGCAAAAAAGTGGCCAACTTAATATGTTAGAAATATTTTTTATCTCTACCACTTCATTATTTTGCTTGCTGAATTTGAGTTATCTCTATAGTTTTCTCACAGAGATAAATCATCTATCTAATTTCAGCTTAAACTTCTAGTAAATAAATAGAATAAATTAGTAAATTATATAGTGCATAGGTACCATGGAGAAAGGCAAATAGACAAGAGACATGGCATTCAAGAGAGCTCTGTTAAAGTACTTGTAAACAGAGTCACCAGGGAAGACCTCATTGCAATTTGGCAATTAATTGCATCAAAAGTAGATGATATTGCAGTATTCCAAATAAAATATAAAAGTATGTGTTTCTATGCAATACCTTTGACTTACAGACTCTGGTCACGTGCCTATGAAGGCCACACGTGACTGGGAGAGCACCCCATATTTCCTTAAGTGATAACTTTGACATAACTTTCACTTACCTATGGAAGTTAAAATGTTAAAATCATAATCATTTATCACTTTCATTCTGGCCACTATGGGAGTTGAGTCAGAATATTCAGTTTTGGCAAAATGGCCTGATTTCATTGTTATCAGTCTTGTGGCAACTACTTTTCTTCTTTTGTAGATGTCAATAGTTAAGGTAAAATACATAAAAATCAATTCACGGATGAAAGTTAAGAAAGTAAATAGTTATCACTAGATACTGAAATAGATGCTGAATGTTTTACATTTAAACTACATCATTTAAAATGAATTGTTTCTTTAAAGTTCCATCACTTAAAATCCAAATTCAATTTCTTACTTGTATATTTGAGTGAATACTTCATTGTGCTGTTTTATTTTCTAGCGGACATTTTTATAAACCTCATTCTTTGCACATCTGCTATCCAACTTAAAAAAAAAAGCTAGAAGATTACCACACTGAATCTAAACCAGTAAAATATTTCAACACATCATTTCTCACATCCATAAAAATACTATTTTTTAAATTTATCGTGGCCACTTGAACACTTGAAGAACTAACAAAAATGGACAGTTTATGTTAAGTAAAAAGGCATCTCATCTTTGTAATATGAACATCTCACACACATTTTAAAATTTAAGTGGGCATTCATGGAATAGATTTAGTTCACAGATGGATTTATTTAGATCATTGCCACTTAAACTTTTTCTGAATGTGGAGTAGGATCCAGAGAGTAGGATGCAAATAAAAACTCACCTTGTTTGCTTTTAGTTGTTATATAATGTTCCCTATATCTGCTCACATGTGAAGTGGTCCCATTCACTCAACTTGAATGTGAGTCTGCTTTCCCTTTCTCTTTGTTTATCTTTAAAGACAGTATTATTCGAAATTGTTCTAAAAGCTTTTAGTGTTACTATAGTTCACTTCAGTAGTGCGTAGAAGTAGAGAGGTGACCATGTGGCAAACAGAGGTATTTGCTTACTCATTATCCTTTCAGACTTTCTTCTTTGCCAGTGGGACACCCCATTGATTCAAGTATTCACCCCTTGGGGAATGCGATCCTCTTCCCCATTTTAGGGAGAAATGATTCTAATTTCTCTAATTTAAAGAAATTGCTTTCTCCTTAACACTCATTAGTTTAAGTCATCAAGTTAATGCAGTGAGGTATGAGGAGATCTCTTCTGAGAGCCTTCTCTGAATCTTTTCCTGCTCTGAAAAGGGGTCACTTATTTTCTCCTTAATCTATTTAGGAGCATTAGAGGAGCTTAAGTATTATTAACTTTTTTGATATTAGAAAACCAAGGGAAAGAAGTTGTTACTCTAGGATAAATCCAGTATTGAGGATGGTAGCCTGGAGAGATCAAAGAAACCTGAATTTTGATAATATTCTTTAGTTAGTGAATTAATCAGGAGTGTATCTCTCTCATTTCTGGACTTGTTCCTTCATCCATCAAATATCCTTGAGGGTCTCCTATGCAGTAAGAATTGTTCTAAGTGCTGGGGAAGCAGCTTTGGAAAAAATACCAAAAATCTCAATGCAATGAAACTAATATTCAAGCAGGGGAAGCCGGACATTAAACACAATAAATAAGTAAATATGTGTAAGAAGGTTGTCTTAGCACAAACTACTGTAACAGAAATACTATACAGTGGGTAGATTATAAACAGTAGAAATTTATTTTTCACAGTTCTGGAAGCTCAAATTTCAAGTACAGAGTCCCAGCATAGCTGGATTCTGGCAAGAACCCCCTTTCAGGTGAAAGACTGCCAACTTTTTGTATCCTCAACTGTCCTAGGGCAGGGAGGAAGGACGCTGACCCCTGACTCTTATAAAGGCACTAATCCTACTTACAAGGGGTCCACCCTTCTGACCTCATCTAATCCTAATTATCTATCAAAGATCCTACCTTCTAATACCATCATATCAGGGTGTGGGGTTTTAATATCTACATTTTGGGGAGACATTCAGCCTGTGCAAAGATGATGGATGATGAGTACATACACAAAGTGTATGATGAGTACAACAAAAAACTAAATTGATAAGAAGATAAGGTATGCTAAGAGTTGGGTGGGGTTTTACAGTTGTACAGGACTCTAAGAGTTCTTAGAGAAGGCCTAAGTGAGAAGTTAACATTATGTCAAAGACAGCAAGGGAATATGAGAGAATAAACTTCCCTAGTGATTTTTCCCCCGCTATTATTTGCGGAAGCATGCTTACTAATATTGAGATCATGGATAGGTTACTCAGGTCCTGCATCTCAATAAGTGTGTATTTGCATTTTCTGAAATCTGGTATCATGGTCAATTCACATGACTTCTGCGAATATGTTATTTCTGCCTGATTATCTGCTCAGACAAACACTTTGCTTTCTCTGTTTCTGAGTCAATTTTTTGCTATTTTTCATTATTTAGCTTCTAGTAAGGTAGAAAAAAAATTTCCAGGTGGACAAGGAAATGTATGATTTTATGTGATCTCTACCACTTCTACCATAATAATAGCCAATGTTTATTAAGCATTTGCCATACTCTGGGTAATATTCTATACCCTTTGCTTTTATGGTCTCCTTTAATCCACTCAGTAGCCCTATTAGCATTTGTATTTGTAGTATGACCATTTTTCACGTTAGAAAACCAAGAGCAAAAAAGCTTAACTTTGCAAAATTCAGTGTAAATGATGGAACATTGAGTCACAGCAAGGGGTTGAACTCCAGAGCCCAAAGAATTAGATATAAGATAGAAATGGATATTTTTTAGAGGAATACTGGTAAGTATTAAACAGTTCATGAAAAAATAAATGAATGACCCTGTAAATTGTGAGAACCCATGGTAAAATTATATAGTGATAAAAATTGCTTACTAATATATATTCTTCCAAATTTAGATCAGAGGAAAGGTAGGAACCACCCATATTGATTTGATTTGCAGCTAAATTACTTAAAATGCACTATGTATTCTGTTATAACCTATTATAAAGAGAAATCATTACAACAATAAAACAGTGAAGCAGAATACATTGCATTCCTAAACTTACATTCCTGAACTTCTGAATAAGCAGTTCCACGGTGAATGTTTCCAAGAGAAAGTCAATGGTTAGGTTTTATCTGATACTGACTCTGGAGAAGAGAAGGAAAGGGTAAGACAAAACTTCACATAGAGGAGAGGGTAGAGGGACTGAGCTTCCACTCGGGTTCCTGAGTGTCTAGGAATGGGAGCACAAGAATGTGTGGATGAATGAGTGTGGTCAATGATTTTCCGAAGTGTTGCAAAATGTTCATCCTCAAGATGATAGTAGGTCTTTGGTTAATAACCAAGGAAAATTTTTGGTAATAAAACAATTTTGTGAAGACCGAAAGTAATAGATCTTTAATTTGTTAGTTTATATCATCACATTTGACATATGAAGGAACATTTTATACTATGTTTCCTAAAATTATTTATCCAAGGAGAAAATTATCCCTTTCCTGCCTTCTTTAGCAGGGAATCTTATAGGACTTAAATTCCATAATAGACACTTTTGAAAATATTGCAGAGTGGTAGACATGTCTGAGTATATCTGGGAATTTATTGAGTGCCCCAGAGAGTTTTCTAGGAACCAGAAGAAAATGGCTGCTAAGGTAAGAGAAGGGTGTGAGTTAAGTCATTCCCATGCATGAGCCTAGCATTGAGACTAGAATTTTTTTCACAAGAGTCACCACCATTAAGAGAGTCTGACACGGGGCAAGGTGGTATTAAAGTAATCCAGGATCTTAGGAATTATGTAATGTTGTCAGATGTTGGTTGAATACCTGGCAACCTGATATTGAAACTTTTATATAGAGGGGCGCCTGGGTGGCTCAGTTGGTTAGCGTCTGACTTCGGCTCAGGTCATGATCTCATAATCTGTGGGTTTGAGCCCCGCATTGGGCTCTGTACTGACAGCTCAGAGCCTGGAGCCTGCTTCAGATTCTGTGTCTTCCTCTCTCTCTGCCCCTCTCCTACTCATGCTCGGTTTCTATCACTATAATAAACATTTAAAAAAATTAAAAAACTTTCATATAGAAAAATCAGTTGAGAATATTTCAAATATACATATGTCCAATATTTTCTAATTAAATGTCATGTTTTTAGCTCATGACTTGTTTGTCTATCAGTGCCCTCCTACCTTATCTACTCTAAGCAGTATTTTGCCAGTTAACATTTTGGCTATGACTCGGGTGTCTCTGGCACATTGGTAGAGTTCTGCACACATTTCACATTTCCTGTTAATGCTAGCCATTAGGCAGGTAACCTACAAATGGCTATGTATGTATGGTATGTGTACCAATACACTTGTGCCAATATTTCCCCTTCTGCAAATTTCATCTTTTTTTACACATTGCATTTCTTTTTTTAAGGTAAAACTATTTGGCCATATTCTTTACAAAGTCTTTTTACTACATAATGGTATTTTGTAGTATTATTACTACAGATTTTTAAAAATGGTCAATATTTTGCTTCACTTCTTAGCTCTGTGTTATAATTTTATTTATAAACACTCTGTGTTTATAATTTTATTATCATAGTAAATAATAGCCTATCAGTGGGCCAATGGCTTTGAGATAAAGTGTTGAGCAAACTTGAGGGGGGGGCACCTGGTGGCTCAGTTGGTTGAGTGTCTGACTTTGGCTTATGCCACAATCTTATGGTTTGTGGGTTCGAGCCCCACATCTGTCTCAGTGCTGACAGCTTAGAGCCTGCTTTGGATTCTGTGTCTCCCTATATCTCTGCCCCTCCCCTGCTCATGCTCTCTCTCTCAAACATAAATAAAAATAAAAAACTTTAAAAAAGCAAACTTGATATTTTAAAAATATCTATTTTCATTTGTAAAGGATATATATAATATATATATATATATATATATATATATATTATATATATATATTTCCCATACACCGATGGGAACGTGGACAAGGGACGTTCTCTAATGGAACGTGAACATTTCCAGAAAGCAAGAGAACCGTGGATGTCCCAAAAGAGATGGAGATGGACCAAGATGGCTAATGGCAAACTTTATTAAAAACAGCACCTTATTTTATACCCTCCTTGCCACCATGCAGAGCAAAGTAAATGATTCATCAGAACAATAGTTACAGATAAAGGAAGGACAGAACAGGAACAGCTTGCAGTTGTTTGTGGGCACTGATGCACTTGGCTGGTGACCAGGGAGGCTCTGTCCCAGGGAGGCTCTGTCCTGCACATTCTCCCAGGACCTTATTGAGTCCCATACTCCCAGGGACAGTTCCTCCCATTCCCCAGCAATTCTCAACTATGGAAAATTTGTAAGTAATGTTACTCAGTTAGAAGTAAAATATACACTGTACTATAGACGGCTGTCAGTACACTTTACTTACTATGTGTGTACATGTATAGATTTTATGCAAATATTTTTATCAAGTCTGCCAAGTATATTCACTGATGCCACCGTAGGAGCATTAGATTAGTTGACTCTCAGGTCAATACATTGGAGATTATTAGTCTAGATGATGGTTCTTCATAAGACTACTCAGGGCAAAGGAGTTCTTTGGGCATTTGTTTAGGGGGTTCTTAAACTATAATCCAGACCAAGGGAATTGTGCTGAAACTTTGTAGGTGTTTATTTATGTATTTTCAAGTGAGCATGTCCAAAGCTTTGGTGAGAATCTCATCACCGCTCAGTTATCCAGGAGAAGTGAAGAATCACTGCTTTGGCACTCAGTCCACAAGGCAGAGCTGGGGCATCTTAAGGATGTCCTGGTATTCTCACTGCACCTGGACTGAAGATTTGAAAGAAGCTTTGATGACTTATGCTTAGTGTTATTTCAACCTTTGTATAATCTTATAAGTGAAAGAGATACGAACATTTTTCATGATTCATTATATTCAGGTCTGCACCTGCACCTTATCCATTATTCCTGATCCCACCTGACCTGTGTGTGTCTGTGAAGCAATGACCCCCCCCCCCCCAACAGATACTTTGGTGGAGTGCGACAAACTAGCTTTAGAAGATAAGCCTAGAGCGCTCAGTTTTGGAGAGGAATGCTCCTGTTCATGCAAACTTTAGCATTTACAAACTGGAGTTCGTTTTTCTGTAAAGAATCAATTGAAAATTAAAGCTCATAGTTTTAAGATTATTGGGAGGAGGTATGTCAAAAGGTTTCAGGGTATTTTTAAGCTCTCAGTCCTATGATCACTGGTTCTCAAATTAAGAACAATTTTACTTACAGTCCTGAAAAATGCCAAAAATATTTATATTCTGGCATTTTGACACACACACATATATATACAATCCTAAATAAAATGGTTTGCTGCATTTGCTCCTCTTAAATATCCACTAACCATGGGACACATTTATTACAGGAATAGAGACCATGACTCATGCTTGAATCATAATAGACTTCTTTGATTGCTAAAATGAGGAACTATAAAATCCCTTTTTTGGCCAGACTCAAGGAGAAGATGATTGAATCGTCCTGTGAAGTCTTCTTGCGGCCTTTTGTAGTGTGGAGCGGATCAACACAATAGATGCAGCTAACTATTGTTTTTCTGACACAAAATATTCTCAAATGGAGCTGTTCTCTCAAGTGATTGGCTTTGGGGAGAAGAACACTAAATGCAAAACTCCAAATATCTCTATAATGTTGGGCTTGCACATCCTCCTCGCTGCTGATCTGGCTTTTTTCATTCAGCAGACATTGCCTGTCACTTGCAGTGACTCCCATCATAAACTTTTGGCTGGCTCATCACAGAGGAGCGGTAGAGCACAAAGCTGGACACATGCGGCTGAACGGGGCGGGTTTCCTTTGGCTTGGCTTCGTTGAAACAGCATATGTTCTCATATCCTGCCCTCATCACGTGAGTCTACTCAAGGCTTAGCATACTGAGGATTTCTGAGGACTGTTTTGATGCAGTTTAGTTTGCTTGAAAATAAGTACTAGGAGTTTGCACTTAAAAGCATAGAAGAAAAATAAGAAATAGCCTTGATTACCTAGAATCTCACACATTTTCATGGGAAAAAGTTATGCATTTTATAATAATACTTTGTTGAATTTATACTTTGCTTTTATTTATTTATTTATTTATTTGTTGTTTTTTTTTATTTATTCTTGAGAGACAGAGAGAGATAGCACGAGCAGGGGAGGGTCAGAGAGAGAGAGAGGGAGATACAGAATCGGAAGCAGGCTCCAGGCTCCGAGCTAGCCATCAGCACAGAGCCTGATGCGGAGCTTGAACCCACGATCCGTGAGATCATGACCTGAGCTGAAGCCGGATGCTCAACTGACTGAGCCACCCAGATGCCCTTATACTTTGCTTTTAAAACAGTTTAATTCATGGAGGCTGGATTGCCTTACAGAGAACCTACTATAGTATACTACCTATAGTAAACTACCTGCTAGCATGCTAAAGACCATCAAAGAGAACCATCAAGACCTACCACACTCTAGCGGCACTTAACTCTGTCCTAAGGGGATAGAATATATTGAGAATTTGTCTGTAAAAGAGAACTTATAATAAAAATACTTAGTCCCAAGGTGCTGTGGAAAGTGAACTATTGGCTCCATGTAACGTTTGTTTGGTATGTACCTGATACACACGCTACAGGAACTAACCTGCTCTTTAGGAGCGCCTAATCTCTGCCTGGACAGGCGACGGCATAGAAGCATGCTGGCACATAGTTTAAGTGCTTAAGCATCTAACACGAATTTGGGTCCTATATGACGTGAGGCAAGTATATTCATTATGGAGGGATGTGATAGTGGGTCACGGAAAATATAGGTTACAGGAGGGGAGAGTCTCCTTATTTACATTTAGGATGAAATCTCTAATCCCTCGGACACTCACACAGGTCCCATCGCTTATCAAAGAGATAGCTCAGGCTGGGCAAAAGGAAGCAAGCGTGTTACTACTGCATTTCTCACTTATCACAAATATTTATTGTGCATCCACTGTATTCCAGGTACTCTTCTGTGGACTGGGGATATAGGAGTGACCAGGAGTTCTCATGGAGCTCACATTCTAGTGGCTTCTCTTCTAAGGTCTTCACATGGCTTAACCACTTAATTCTCACAAAAATCTATGTGGAAAATGCTGTAATTCCCTTTTGTAGTTGAGGAAACAGATCTCGAGAATTGGCATGATTTACAGAATCAGAATACCTACCCATGCAATGGTTCTTAATCACTCTGTCTGTGAATACTTGGAATGGAAGCGTATGTTCGTAAGGAAAGGTGAGGGGTGGGGAGCAGGGACTGGGAAGGTGGAAAAGAATTCACATTGCCTGCCAAATGTGCCAGGCGTGGGGCTAGGCACCCCACTCGGCTTACCTCATTTTGCCTTGTAACATTTTATCTTAAGAGAGTAAGCAGTTTGCTCAGGGTTGCAGCCAGTTAAGTGAAGGGATCAGGAATTGTCAGTTTCCAAGGGTTTATGATTTTTTCCTTCATACCACAGAGTTTCAAAAGAGAAGAGCGAAACAAGGAAACAAACCTTTGAAAAATACTATTTTTCAGATTTGCTTCAAGAGTCCTTGGAAAAAAAATTTTTTTAGTTTGTTCTCTTGTTTGTAAGTAAAATCATAATTACTTAGCATCTTGGACCTCATGTCAGATTTACTGAATGAAATGAGTAGGTATTTCTGCTTTTAAAATGAAGTTCTTCTGGTATGTCCTACATGTGTTCGGGGAGGGTTTCTCACATCCTTTTTTACGTTGGAGAAAAAAAGAAAAGCCATGTGGCAATATTGTTTGAAGATTTTCACATCCTATTTCACGGAAGGTTTTGGTCTTTGAGAGGATAAAACATGAATTTAAAAAAATTAACAAGTGGCTGATCGTCTGACAGACAATATGGCTTTATAGTCTGAGTTTCTCTGCAGGCCCCCCAGTGCCCAGTAACGGACATCGTCACACAGATGTGACAGAGATGTGATCTCTTTGGCCTTGCCCCTGCTTGCTATGTAAGACCTCAGCCATTTGGACACAGTCCCTCTGGTTTTCTCGGGAACTTCCTGTTTTCCAGATTGTCCAATATGTGCAGATGAGCAGGTCTGCTTCCCGATCCTGGCCCAGGACTTTCAGACTCAGTGTCCGCCACACTTCTCTACTGCCAACCCCCCTCCCCAGCCCCCACTCCCCCACCCCCACCTGGGGCAGCTGGGATACTAGAGCCATTGAAGTAGTAAAGTCACTCGGGATTCTGCTATAAATGGGAAAAAAACGTCCTGGTGGCCATCAAAGAAGTGCTGTTTCTCTTCCAGTGTCTTAACTAGGATGTTAATCAAAATGCTCTTTTGATTTTTTTTCTGTCCACACGTCCCAAATGAGAGAGTGGCAGGGCTGGTGCGATAGATAAATCCAGAGAATAGGAAGCCTATTACTCAGAAGCCCCTCTCACCCCTGGTGAGCAAAGCTTTCTGTTAAGCTCTTCACTCTGAGGTATTTTCTGTCGGAATGATTACCCTTCTGGGAGTTTCCCAGTCTTCTTGCAAAAAGGCTTCTGGAGGCCCCACTCTGCCAGTTTCCTAAACATGCCCAGATCGATGCCCCACAACTGGAAAGGAAACCTCACAAACATCGTTGTGTTTTATCTTTACAATATCTCCATGAGGAAGGGATATTATTTCCAGGAGTCAGTTAAAGCTGAATGTGATGGAGTAACTTGTCCAAGGATATGGAGAGAGAATATCAGAGATGAAACATTTGTGACTTCTGAACCCAAGGTCAAGACTCCTTCCACTATACCATGGTGCCTTCTTTTTAAGAAAAAGAAAACCAACAAACTTTAGTTGTTGTTTTTCCCAAAAACATTAAAGCTACAAATTCTCATTCTTATGCCACATAGAATGATACCTGTAACTAGGCTGTATTTCAGCAACCCAGCCCAGAGATCCCAAATCCAGGCAGAGGAGCACTTGATCGTGTTGTTAAGACCAATTGTTCTCATTTTCAGTTCTAGATTGTCAGTAGTCAAATCAGACCAGGCATCTCATTTGAAAGAAAGCATTGACTTGATGGATTCCAACTGTGAATCTGGAATGCATCTTTCAGTTTAGAGAGTCAAAGTTACTCTAGACCTCTGGATCAGAGTGTGATTTCCTACACTAAACAGATTATTTACTGACGGACTTTTAAACTACAGATCTTAAAGAGTAGAAAGATATGAATGTATTTCCACTTATTTTTCTGTGACCAGGTAAAAATAGATCTGTGCCATAGGGCTGTTGAATCACAGAGCATTTATATTCCAATGAATTAACGGTTCATAGCACATTACTGTTAAAAAGACAAAGCCAAGAAAATGCAGTACCTGTCTCCAATTACACATTGTGGATCATGCTGAGTGCACCTCTTTGAGTGCTCACATACACATGCACACCGCGTGGGCTGTCAGACAAATGTTTTATGTGGGTGGTCTCGAGGGTACATAACATAAACCACTTGTATTCAAATAAACCTGTTCGTTCCTTCTGAGCCTGTGCCAGCTGGGTAAGCTAAGAGCTGGCGGTCTGAGGAGATTTTTCTTTCCTGATGCTTATCCACCAAACAATCAGCTATTCAAGTCCTTGAATTGATTTGAGTATGGGAGAGACTGTAGTAAAAATGTAAAAACATTTGCTAAAATGCTAAAATGAGGTTCAGCTTATAAGCTTGAATTCAAAAATGAGAAATAGTAAGTTATGGGTTAGATGTCTGAAAAATATACTTAAACACACATAAACACGCATGTGATAAATATATGTCTTTGATTTAGGAGCAAAACTGCAAATGTGCCTCCTGTTGTCATTTACCCCTCTGTGCCACTTAGCCACATGCAGAACACAGCTGGCGTTTCTCTGCATAGCATTTCCATTCTTTCCTGCCTTCCTCAGTTTCCAGAAATTTATACTTGACACTTCCATTCCATAGAGCGTTTCTGCAGTAAAAAAATCCATGAGATGTCTTCTGTCAGAAACTAAAGTTATTGCATAAAGTTTGTCAACCGATAATTGACTCTGTAATCTACTAGTATTAACATGCGTGTAAATTACCTTAGAGACTGAGCTTGAATTTATGTAATCAAACATAGAACATGAATTCTAGGGCCCTCTATCAGAACAGTTAGAAGGATGAAGATAAAAACTTACTATTCATAAGGAATTTTAGAGCTTAAAAGAGGTTCACACATATTTTCTTATGAATAAATTAATACATATTAATCCATGCCATTTAATACATTATGTTGTTATGAAATCCTATGTATATCCTATTTTGTGAAAGAGCACCATTTTATTATTGATTCCAAATTACAGGTTGAAAAAGTAACTGTGGGCCTGGTGCTCTTCTCCACTAGGGAAACAGTAATGCAAACACAAGCAGAAAGTAATATACGTGTGCTTGTATGTATATGTGTGTATATTTGTATGTATATATGTGTATATATTTGTATGTATATAAATATATGTCATATATATGATACACAATAATTTGAAATGAACAAACATCTAGAATTGTAATATAGTTTACCTTTCTTTGCTTTATAAGACTCTTTCGGCACAAGTCATCAGTGGTTTGATAAATGGTCAATTCCATAGTATCGTTTTACAGAAATAAAATGACTTCTGAGGGAGAACAAGTGGTTTTGTCAGCTTTGCACACGGGGTAAACCATGCAGTTCAGTTGCCTTCACGTACCAAGAATGTTGTGTTTACCTAGCCTTTTGGCTACAGATACACAACATAAAAGGGGTAAAAATGATTACTTCTGTGTAACAGAATGAAGGCAGGCAGATCGTACGTGTCTTTAGAGCTACCTGGGGATGTAACGGGCCCCAGAGCTCACGCGTGCCCTGCCCTAGCAGTGGGGAGTCGGCCGTATAGCTCCCTTTACACTTACATTAAAGGTGAGAGTTGGCCTTACAAGGGGACCATGAACAGAAACACGGCCAGAGTGTTTTCTCTGAGCTTTCTTCCCTTTCTGCCAACTCACACAGAGGAAAATGAGGCCCAAGAGATAGAAGAGTCATAAGATAGAAGTCGCCTGAGTCTTTGAATGATCGTGTGAAGGAAAGCAGCCTGCCAGAAACAAGCAGTCAGACAGGTGTCCAACTGAGGGAGAAATTTCTGCTGTAGCCACTGAAATTTTGGAGTTTATTATAGCAGCTGATGTTGTCTGTTTGCCACAGCACTGAATATACATTTCAATAAGGAATTAATATATTATACGATAGCTAACCGTAAGGTCTAAATCCATTTTAAATAATGACATTGAGAAAGTGAGTTATATAAAAAGTTATAACTAGTACATACACTAAATGCATATTTCCTTTTTTGTTTTAGAGATGATGTGTAAGAGGCTCCTTTTGACTAACTGACATAATTTATAATGAACTCTAGTGATTAGATACTGTTTCACATTTTAAAGAAATGATAAATAACAAGAAAACTTTTCTGGTAGCTGATAGAATTTATACATGGACATTCTAATTAAATATACAAGTACTATATCACTTTCCACAAAATAAATTAAATCGCACAAACAGCCTATGGCCATCACAACCAGAGAAATGATCTTAAAGCAAACTGAAATTGGGAGAAATCTCTGTCACATTTCAACAGTGATCTCAGCCTGTGTCTGTGTGTAGATCTGTGTCACACACATCTTTGAGCACATCATAATCATGGTGGCCAGCGGCCAGGTCCAGAGGTGGAGATCTATTGAACCAATTCCTGTCTTTGAGACCTAGGCAGCTTATCTCCTTGAGTCTTAGTTTCCCCCTTTGTAATATGAGAACAATAATATCTAGGTCATAGGATTTTTATGAAAGTAAAATGAGATAATACACATGAAGATATCTATTTATCTGAAAATTCAAAAAACTCATATATTTGTTGTCATTATTTATTGGACTTTATAACAAGAAAAATATAAAAACCCATAGGAAAGCTTGGCTTAAATTCAGCAGAAATTCACTTTTAGGAGCAGTTTCATAATACGTGTATATTTAAAGATACATCTGTTTTTCTCTGTCCTTTTTGCTCTCTTGCAATGGGTTAAAAAAAGACCAATTAGTCATCTGAGATTACCCATACAATCCACTCTTGTAGGTCAAGATGGAGACATCTTAATGGAGAAAAGATATCATTTATTTACAAACATTTTAGTTAACTGAAGTGACTCTATGCGTATTCAACTGAACTTAGAGCTTCTGGAGGTCATTGTGTATAGGAAAAAAATTAAGTAATCATCAGAATTAATCATACTGACGCCTGTTTGTCTGATATTTTTTAGAATATTGTGGGAAGCTAACAGCAGTGAAATTTGGCAAACAATTTGGAGTGTGTGTGTGTGTGTGTGTGTGTGTGTGTGTGTTTTATAAAATGTGACTTTTAGATCTGTACTTAAGCTTTGGCGCAAACCCCCTTCTCTGGAGTTCTGGCCAAACCAAGTTTTTAAATATAAGGTGGTATTAGATTTAATATTCACATATGTTGTGGAATTTCAGAAAATTATTGTCATTTAAGGTATAACTGTCCTTGATAGTTCATAAAAGGTAGAATTCAAGACCAGAATTTAGATAGAAGAATTTTTACATGCTCTGAGTCTGTAATGTGATTTGACTTAATAATTGAACATTCCTGTAAGTCTTATCTAGAACACTATGTGTCTTCAGAAACTAGAAAATAAAAAGATTATGAACCATAGATAATAATTCAGAATTTCTAAATTTACTCACATAAAAAGTATACTTTACTGGGAGTAGGAACAAATGATATTAGACCTATAGCCAGCAATGGAAATCTCAAATGTTGTGGTACAGTGAGTTTTCATTTGAACACATATTCAAGATATAAATGTGAATCTGTTGTATGTCAATTAAGTAGGAAAACAAAGAAGTCTCAAACATTCCATGATTTATGACAGTTGTGGGGCATCTGTCTCTGTAGGGCCTCTAGAGTGAAGGATTAAAGTCCAGTACTCCATAGCGACCGCCTTTTAGAAGAAAAATTTCGGATAATGAGTGATAAGAATTTTACAATAACTTTGGTTTATTTTATAGCACTTACCAGATACTTTGTATTGAAAGAGTCTGTCATTTTTTAAATGGTTTTGTTGCCTTCTTATATGAAAATGCAGAGAATGACAAGCATTTCCCACTCTTGTTCCTAGCCACTGCAGGGCAATATAAGACTTGGGTTCAAGGCAACAGGAAACAGCTGCCCAGCGATCTTGGGTAATTTGCAGTTCATTAAGCCTTTACTTGTCTCCTTTATGTCTAAATATTTCTTTTATCCTTTTTATTAGGTCCCATTTTTCAGTCTTTTAATCATTCTTATGGCTGTGCTCTAAATCTGCTTCACAGTCTCCAAGTTTCTTGGAAATTGTGCAGCTTAGAACTGAACAGAAATTTCTATTAGTCCTCTTGATTAACATTGGGTTTTGTTTTTATTTTGTTTTGTTAATAGTTATGTGAATGTCCAAATAATTTGAGTATGATTTTTTAAAGTTTTCACTGAAAGCGGGAAGTTTTGGCATTCTAATAGCAATCCAGTGCAAATATGTGGGAGTTTAGTGTATTTTTCTGGACGCAGTAATGAAGTATCATTTTCCCCCAATTACATTAAGCAAGTAACAGCTATATTTGGGTAGTAACTTATTCAATGTACTCAAAGACTCTCTTCTAGCCATTTTTTTTTGGGTGCTAACGTTTCCTTTTCTAAAAAGGTTTTAATGTAGTTCTGTTGAGCAATTTGTTAAGAAGTAAAAACGGACTTAAGAATTTACTAGTGGAAACAAACAGCATAGTTGTCACCTCTCATTCAGTTTGAATCACTGACTCCTATTGATGATACTCTTGTGGGCAGTGATGCGTCCTCTGGTTCATAGAAATAGGCACCTCACCTCTTTGGGGCATATGTTTTTAGAGCTCAAAAGGATTCATTTCTAAATTATGTTACATTTCTATGACATACACCAACATTTTTCTGTTGACTCTAAAGCTTGGCATTTTAAGGTTTGGATGAAAAGCTATTGCCTTGAGGTAGAAAGAGAATATAATGGGGAGAGGTCAGAGTTGAGTTTTCAGACTCAATCTTAGAATTACTTGCCAATACTAACCTCCACATCGTTTTACTACAAAGCATTATTCATCTCTAAGAATAACAGATATTTCTACAAGATCCTTCCACACCTTGCAATGATGAATACGTAGAATGTACTCTTTTTAACTTTTTTACAGATCAACACAATTCTATATTCTAATTAAAGGTATTTGGATTCCAAAGATCTACCTATGTTTACCATCTGTGAATAATTCTAGAGGACAGGAAATTAATTTTCATAACTACTGTATTGGTTACACAATAATTATAACCTCTTGAGTAAAGTTTGCTATCTTTTTCAAACAACTTCAGATAACTATGTGGTATTCTTTGTTTCAAATGAGTTTGGAACAGATGCTCAGGAGTAATGTTTGTTTAGATCTGTTAAGGCTGTTGGAGTTCCTGAGGACCAATTTAGATTTTCACTGGTGCTCACTTATAATAGTTTGGTCGCCTCAAAATGTGTATTTCAGATTACATTTATGTGTAACAGCTGTGTCAGTAAATCTATTTCAAGCACATATCTGTTAGGTCCAGGTCTTACTGGAACATTGTCTGACAGTTGCTTAGAAAGCATATGCAAAGAGCTTAAAAAAGAGAATTTGTTCACATATTCATTCACCAAGGATATTGTTTATTGCTGATAATGCCATATACATTTCCTGATTAAGCATTTCATCAGTGCCAAGAAAAGAAATAGGACATTCATTTTTTTCATATTTATGGAAAATTTGAATTGATGACACAGATTGAATGTGGTTTTGTTGTTGTTATGTTTGTTTTTTAGGGAGAGAGTGCATGAGCAGGGGAGAGAGGTAGAGAGAGACAGAGAGATCATCTTTTTATAATTTTTTTTTAACATTTATTTACTTTTGAGAGACAGAGACAGAGCGAGTAGGGAGGGAACACGGAGAGGAAGATACAGAATCAGAAGCAGGATCTAGGCTCTGAGTTGTTAGTACAGAGACCGGGGTTTGAACCCACCAACTGTAAGATCATGACCTGACCTGAAGTTGAGTGCTCAAATGACAGAGCCCCCCAGGCACCCTGAGAGAGTGGGAATCTTAAGCAGGTTCCATGTTCAGCATGGAGCATGTGGGGCCCAATCCCGCAACTCTGGGATCATGACCTGAGCCAGAATCAAGAATTGGATGCTTACCTGACTGAGTCACTCAGGTGCCCCTTACTGTGTTTTTATGAAGATAAATTTCTTGATCTATCCAACAGATGTCAGGTGGCAAAATCAGGATTAGAAATCCAGTGCTTCATTATTAGGCTACACTGAATGCTTTTATGAAGATTTCAGATAAAAATAAGACTTTAAAAATGGTGACAGTTACTGATTTTTTGACAGAATAATTTTTCCTTCTTTTTTCATTTAGGTAAGGTTAATAGGTATATAGGAGAAAAGTGTCAACCACGGTTTTTGTTATTAAAAAGGAAAAACTGGTTTCTCTATCTACTTGTCTTCAAGTCATTTTCTTTCTTTCTTTAAAACATCACTTGATGGATATAGAATACTCTCTCAATTTTGCTTCAAGACTCAGACTCTTAATGTCTTGTCTAGTCTCTCTTGGTGATGTTGTCACTATTCTTCGTCCTGGCCAAAAATCCAGAGAACCACTTTATTCAGGGTTGCTTTGCTTTGCTTCCTTACCTGCCTGCCTGCCTTCCTGCCTTCCTTCCTCTGTCTTTCTTTCTCTTTCTCTTTCTTTCTGTCTTTCTCTCTTTCCATTTGAAATCACAGTTTATTTGCCAGTCTCATGGATGTCCAATTGCTTCAGCAATATGCTTTGGAAAAGTTATCCTTGCTTCATTTTATTGCTTTTGCACCTTTGTCATAGGAAAAGTTTAGTATATTTGGGTAAGTTTTTGAATAGTATTGAGTTGGGGAACTCATTGGGAATATTTGGGTAAGTTTCTTTGATTTTTTTCATTAGCAGTTTGTTATAGTTAACAACATGGAAGTTTTGCACATGTTTTGATAGAATAGCACTAAACTATTTTATTTGCTTAAGTGATTATAAATGATGTTATAGTATAAATTTCTGTTTCTCTATGTTCAATGCAAGTATATACTAATGTAATTAATTTTTTTCTGTTTATTTCGTATTTTGTGAGCTTGTGACCTTGCTGAACTTACTTATTAGTTCTAGGAGGTTCTTGTTTGTTTTCTTGTTTTTGCTTTTTGCATAATGCTTGGGATTGTCTGTGTAGATAATTATGTCATCTGCTTGTGGTATAGTTTTAGCCCTTTCTTTATAATCTGTATGCCTTTATTTCCTTTTCTTGCCTTATTGCACTGCCAGAACTTGTAGCACTATGTTACAAAGAATGTTGAGAGCAGAAATCCTTGACTCATTTCTAGTTTTAGAGATACAGGACTCCAGTCTTTTACCACTGCATATAATTTTAGCTGCAGGCTGTATCAAGTTGAGGAACTTTCCCTCAATTCTTACTTTTTTGAGAAGTTTTTATTTTATCATGAGTGGGTGTTGAATTTTTTCAATTCTTTTTCTTCATAGATTGATATGGTCAGGTAATTTTTCTTCTTTATTTCTTTTAATGTTTATTTATTTTTGAGAGAGAGGGAGAGAGAAAGAGAGAGAGAGAATAATCAGGGGAGAGGCAGAGAAAGAGGAAGACATGGAATCTGAAGCAGGCTCCAGGCTCTGAGCTGTCAGCACAGAGCCCCACATGGGGCTTGAACTCATGAGCCACGAAATCATGACCTAAACTGAAGTCAGACACTTAACTGACTGAGTCACCCAGGCGCCCCATAATTTTTTTTCTCTAGCTTGTTAATATAGTAGCTTATAATAATTGGTTTTCAAATACTAAACCAGGTGGCTCAGTCGGTTAAGTTTCTGGCTTTGGCTCAGGTCATGATCTCACGGTTCATGGGTTCAAGCCCTGTGTTGGGCTCTGTGCTGACAGCTAGCTCAGAGCCTAGAACCTGCTTCAGATTCTGTGTCTCCCTCTCTCTCTGACCCTCTCCTGCTCAAGCTCTCTCTCTCTGATTCTCAAAAATAAATAAAAAACATTAAAAAAAATCAAATACTAAACCAGGCTTAAAATTCAGTTGGTCACATTCCTGAATTATATTTGCTAATATCTGTTAAAAGTAGTACTTCTATATTCATGAGGGGTATTGGTCTGAAGGTTTTGTTTTGTTGTGTTTGGTATTGTCTTTGTCTGGTTTTGGTACTAGAGTAATACTAGCATCATAAAATGAATTCAGAAATGTTTTTTTCCTTTTCTGTTTTCTTCAAGAGATTGTACATAATTGGTATTAGTTTTTCTTGAAAGGTAGGGGAGTTCCACAGAGAAACTGTTTGGTATGAAAAAACTTTTTAGGGAGAGTTTTTACAATGATAATATTAATTATTATAGTTTTATTCACATTATTTCCTATTGGATGAATCGTGATCATTTTATGTTTTTTGAGGAAACAGGTTATCAAATGCAGCTTTGTTGTCAAATTAAGTTATGCAATCTTGCTAGTGGTGTTCACTTATCCCTTTGGTGTTGGCAACATCTGTCTTATTCCTGACATTGGCCACTTGAATAATCTATTTTCCTCTTCACAGCTTTTCTGAAGATTAATCTGTTTTAGCGATCTTATAAAGAAGTGGATCTTTGTTACATTGATTTTTCTCTATTATTTTTCAGTTTCAATTCTTTCTACTCTTATCTTTATTATTTTCTTCCTTATACTTGCTTTGAGTTAACTTTGTTCTTCTCTTTCTGGTTCTTGAAAAGGGAACTTGAATATCAAGTTGAAACATTTCCTTTTTTCTTACCTAATACTATAAATTTAGTGCAGTAACTTTTCCTCTCATCCCTGCTTTACCTATGTCCCTCAAATTTTGATAATGGTATATTTTCATTTTCATTCAGGTAAATACATTAATATTTTTCTCTTTGACCAATGAATTACTTAAAATGTATTGCTCAGTTACCAAATGCTTGGGGATTTTTTGGTTCTCTTTCTAATACTGATTTATAACTTGATTCCACTGTGGTCAGAGAACACACATTTCTATGGCTCAAATTCTTTTAAATTTGTTAGTCTTTTTATAGCCCAGGATGTGGTCTATTATGGTATATGTTTCATGGATGCTTAGAAAGAATATGTGTTCTGTTTCTGTTACATGAAGTATTCTAAAAATGTTTTTTAGATATTTTTGTTGTTGATGATGATGGTGTTCTTAACTCTCTCCTTGCTGATTAACTATTTAGTTGTTCTATCAATTATTGAGATTGGGGTTTGAAGTCTCCAACCATAATGGCAGATTTAGATATTTCTTTTTTTAGTCTATTGGTTTTTGTTTCATATGTTTTGCATCTTGGTTGTTTGGTGTATAAATTTATGATTGCTATGTCTTCATGGTAGGTTGACCTTTATCAGTATACAGCATCTCTCTCTGCCTCTGGTCATTTTATTTTCTCTGAAGTTTACTTTATCTGATATTAATATAACTGCTGTAGATTTCTTTGATCACTATTTGCATGATATATTTTCTTCAACTTTTTCTTTCAATACGACTATAGAATTTTATTTGAAGAGAGTGTCTCATAGAAAGCATATTAGGTCATAATTTCAAATCTACTTTGCTAGGCTTTGTCATGTGATTGATATATTTAAACTAATTTTGTTTCATGTAGTTTCAATATGTTAGGGCTTAAGTCAGCCATATTATTTTTGTTTTCTTTGTTCTCTTTTTTCTCATTTTTCTCTGTTTCCTTTTTCTTGTCTTCCTGTGTGGGTTACTTAAACATTTTCTATATTTACATTTTAATTTATCTACCATGTTTTTAAGTTAACCTCATTATATCTATATATATATTTAAAAATGATTGGTCTAAGTATTACATTATACATATAACACTTGCTCATGGTGGTACTATTTTATTGGTTTGGGTGAAGTTTGAAACCTTACTTTTCCTTACATTCCTTTACTATTCTACATTTATGATATAATTATCTTAAATATTTCCTCCCTATATTTTCATAGAACCAGATAAAACACCGCTATTTTTTTGCTTCAGTTATCAAACATAATTTAGTATTTTGTCTATATTTTTGCACACCACGATCTATTTTCCTTCCTGATGTTCCAAAATTCCTTCTTACATTTTTTTCCCCCTCTCTTTAGTGGGGAACAGAGTCTGGGCAGTGGAGATGTTACTGAGCTTGAGTGGCTAGTCCGTGTAGTACAAACTGCTCCCTGGTCATGTGCACGTGGGCCCCACCTTGGTCCCTGGCACTTTAGAAATAGAAAAATAAGCTGGACCCTTCACTGCAGATAGTCTTAACAATATTGCAAAGCATATATTGTATGGGTCTTACTCAAGAAATAAATTTTATGGTGAGCTTGGTGGATTTCCAAATTAACTCAAGTACAATATTTTTCTGTGTTGAAATATTGACTAGAATGAGAAGGCACAGTTAATTCCTTTAATCTGATTGTAAACAAAATATCATAAAGGCAATCAGCGTTAGGGAAGAAATCGTGAAACATTAGGTTAGGTCAGTTTTCATTATTCCTCAATTTCAAATACAAATTAATGTCCCAGGGAAGTTTTCATCATTTCAGTCATGAGACTTTTTTTCTGCACTGAAAGTAAAAATATAGGAATACTCTGACCACTTCTTTCACCCAAGCCCATTGGTGCAAGTTCGGTTTTACAGTGGTTTCCAAAGTGTGATCCCCAGAGTGGCAGCTTTAGCAACAACAGAAATACAAATGCTTGTGCCCCATTCTGGACCTGCTGAGTCATAATCTCAGAGGCTGGGGCCCCACAGTCTATGTCTTAACAAACCCTCCTGGTGATGATGATGCTCACTCAAGTTCCAGAAGTATTTTTCTAGACCAAGCCACCATCTTTCATGTTTGTGTCTACAAGAATTCCCAATTTTCATCTCCTTCCATGTCTTTCTCTACTCCATGCCCAGATACCTAATACAGACATGCATGCACACAAATGCTCTCCAGCTAAAGACCACAACAGACCCTTCTTTAAGCATGGGCTCTCTCAAGTCTAGTGCCTGCTTCTCTAGCATCACCTCATGTCCATAATTTTTTGATTTGTCCCTTGTCCCACTGGCCTTCCTTCAAGCCTTTCTACTGGCTTAGTCCACTCCACTTGTAGAGTGATTATCTCTAATATATTCTGTAAGAGAAGTCATGTATCAAGGAGACCTATAGTTTATCAGTTTCCAATTCCCCTGCTATTCACAGGACCATGTGTTTCTCCTGGCATTTATCCCAGCTGCAGTTCTATATTTGTATGTGATTGTTGGCTTATCCCACCAGGACAGAAAAGACCATATCTACTTTTGGTCACCACTGTTTTCCCAGAGACTGGCATTGTTTTTACTCTGTGGTTGACGTTGCGGAAATTCTGAGGGACTTCATCAGTGGCTGGTTGCACATTCGTGGATTTCTAACTTAGGGGTGACCACATTGCAGGTGTGCATCCACGTTGGGTGGTGCTCTGGTCCTACGCCTAGCAACTATGTTTATTACCCTTCCCATCCATTTCAGGAACAGATACTAACTATGCTTCCTACCACTGTCCACAGAGCAACCAACATTAAAAAGCAGGCCAATTTCTGCTCTTTTATCTGCTGCTAAAGTAGATCAAAGAATCAATGCACCATGCTGGAAGAATTCCCAACAAGAGTTAAAACTCAATATACATTTTCCCATATGAAGAATTGAACAACTTGGTGGTCAGCTTTCACCATGGCATTATTTCCATGGTCTATGGGGCTAAACTAAGAATTTATAATGATTTACAGCAACTTTTTCTGGAAATGTAAAATCGGGTTTCCAAAAAAATTGGGGAAAAAAAAAACCCTTATAAACACACATACTTCTTTTTAAGGGATTCAATACATAAGGAGAAATTGACTTGTTTACTTTTCCCCCTCAATCCCCCTCAGAGTTCAAGTGCTTTTCACTAGCCTGTAACTGTCTGTCATCTCTCTAAAATTCAGGACAGAATCTAAAGTTAAATTAAAATTTCAAAAGCATGCTTATTAAAAATTATATGAGATGACTTTTTAATCTATTAACCATTTTTCCTTTTTTTTTATTTGATACTGAGAGAGACAGAGCATGAGAGGGGGAGGGGCAGAGAGAGAAGGAGACACAGAACTGGAAGCAGGCTCCAGGCTCTGAGCTAGCTGTCAGCACAGAGCCCAATGCGGGGCTCGAACCCACGAATGTGAGATCTGACCTGAGCCGAAGCCGGAGGCTTAACCGACTGAGCCACCCAGGCGCCCCAACCATTTTTCCTTTGATAATTCTTAAAGGATAAGAACTACTAAAAACGTTGCTTAATTAGTGATGCTAGAGGAAATTCTGTACGGCAAACATAGTAAAAATAACTGTATTTAAATTCGAAAACAAACAACTTCCATCCCGTTTTAAGGGCCTCGATGACTTGTCTCGATTTTCACTCTGAGACAAATCAGGCTGCCTCCTCCACCAACTGAATGTTTGTCTCCTTGGGCGGATTCCAAGAATGAGTTTACTTGTAGGAGCTAGCTAAGAAATAACTCTCAGGCCCTCAGCCTAAGGTAAATCTGATGCAGCAAAGACAGGAAGCAAACTGCTCAACGTCTCAAATCAAGAGATATTTTTTAAAGGTGGTTAACATAATAGATAGCATGCATGCTTTGTCTTTTCAGCATAGTCACTAAATAATCATCCTCTGTAACATAGTATCATAGTCAAATAGAAAGGTATAATATTTGCATGTACCATATAATCAAACTTATAAGATGCAATGAATGTGTATTTTTGGGAATAAACAGAGTATGGGTGTGTATATGAATGTATATCTATATGTCTACATTTATACATAGACGTGTGTGTACATGTGCATGTGTGTGTATATAAATGTATGCACACATATATATTTATATATGTTGTATATATGTGTGTGTGTATACACAGGCACACACATATATATCCCCACCTCCCTATCTCTCAAGAAAAATACAATTTTATTTGACCTCATAACAACGGTACTGATTAAGTTTTTTTCCTTTATTTTCCTAATAAAAGTCAGGCCGTTTTCAAAGACCTCTTAGGATGGAAATCTGTGTCTGTTCATGAAACGCTCTGCTGTGGCACATCGTTATGTCGTTAGGAGGAAGTTACTAAGAGCGCGAGAACACCTTTCAGAGGCTCTCCCGATGTTTGTATAATAATTGTGTCATTGTTTTTCTTCGAATTGAATTACATGTGTCTCATGGTAACAGAATGTATTTCGGAACAATGTGACTATTTTGAAGCCTAGAGGTTTTATAAGGAGACTATTTCATCTGTCTGAATTCAGGAATCAGAATTGAGGAATCATACTTGAATTCTTTATTTCATTTTTAACTGTATTCTTTCCGGAATAACCTAACATGTAAGCGTTACATTAATTAAACAAAGAGGCCATTAGACCGAGGTGGCCTTCATGCCTTAGCAGTTAACAGAAGCAAACCGAAACTTGAGCCTCTATGCCTCAAGGATAAGAACTTAAAAGCTGAAGACTTCCAATCAAAAACAATGAAGCATTTCCGAATAACACAACTGCTTAAGCTGCCGCCAGTCTTACACTTTCCTTGTTTTACTTCCACCTCTTCTGTAGAAGTCGCTCCCTGACCTCCGGTCTCTGGAGTGCTCCTGGTCCCGTGTTGACCGATACAAGTAGATTTTTGCTCACATAAACTCTTAACTTGTTAAAGATGCCTCAGTTTATCACTGAATTTAAGACATTCCAAACATTTCCAGATAATACATCTATCAAACGTCTTAAGTCTTTTATTTAAGATATTACCATTGTAAAGCCAGACGGTTTGCAAACAGCACATTTCTAGCTGAGCCCTAGCATGTTTATTAGGGAAAGATAAATTAAAGCAAGAGTGAGGGGTGCCCAAGTAGCTCAGTTGGTTGAACATCTGACCCTTGACTTTGTCTCATGTCCTGATCTCAACAGTTTGCGGGTTTGCACTCCTGCGCTAACAGTGCGGAGCCTGCTTGGGATTCCCTCTCTTTCTCTGTCTCTGTCTCTCAAAAATAAATAAGTAAACATTAAAAAATTAATAATGGGGTTGCTGGTGGCTCTGTAGGTTGAGTGTCCAACCTCCTCTCATGTCATGATCTCATCGTTTGTGAGTTTGAGCTCCGTGTCAGGCTCTGTGCTGACAGCTCAGAGCCTGGAGCCTGCTTCGCATTCTATGTTTCCTTGTCTCTGCTCCTCCCATGCTCATGCTCTGTCTCTCTCTCAAAAATGAAAATAAAACATTAGAAAAACCTTAAAAATAAATTCTAAAAAATAATAAATCTGTAATAAAGAAGTGGGGCTATGAAGTGGTAAATCATTCCCTACCTGAAACAATGATGTCTGGGGACTGTTTATCACTCATCCAAAGGTCATTATCCCTGACTTTTCTAGATAGCTGACCATTTCATATAGGTGGTCCTGTGCTTCAAGGAAAGCTAGGCTCCTTGGAAGCATCAGAGCATGAACCAGGGGTCTTGATTCTTCCAAGAAAAACATGGTAAGTCTATCACCTCCCTAGTGATTTATTTAGGGCTGGATGTGTGAGGTGATCAGGGGTCATCTGCTGGAATGCCTGGGACATTTTTTGGGAAAAAAACCAAAAGACCTAAGGAAACAGCTTTCTCCTTCTAGACCTTTAAACTGTTGTGTGGACAACAGAGGCCAATAGCTGAAGATGCCAGGCTAAACTGATGTTAAGCACTTGTGTCCTTGATGATGGGATTAGTTTGCTGAAGAGAGCGACACTCACTTTTGGACTTGTGAGATACTGTAAGGCCCAAGATTTCAATATCACCCCCAAACCAGAAACCGCCAGGGAGACTGAGTCACGCATGTAAAAGCAAAGGGCATTTATTATTACGGCTTAGGCTCGCTGGGCCTAAGTTCGGTCTCACAGCCTTCACCAATGCAGTGGATCCGTGCTGAGAGCCCCGAACAAGGGCTGAGTAGGGTTTTTATGGGGCTCAGGAAGGGGGAGTTACAAGAAATTGTGACATGCAATCATTATTGTATAACAGCATTGGCAGTAACTCTAACCATACACATTGTTCAGAGCGTTTGTTACTTTTGGCGGGACCCAATTACAACATTTAGGGTATCTTTGAAATTAACCAATTACAGAGCGAGTTCAGGGTCTTGTTTGGTGACTATCGGGTTAACTTTAACATTAGATAGCAGGGTCCTATCTAAAGTTCCTATCTGTAGGTCTCACCCTTAGGAATGTGGGGAGAGGTAGCTGGCCTTTCCTGATTGGATATTGCAAAGTGGTCTCCTGCTCTAGGCAATGTGTAACTGCCTAATGGTTCCAGAGAGACTGATCCTTAGACCTTCTAGTTTAGAGGGGGACCTCTGTCATGGAGTCTGTTAGGTCAGACTTTGTCCTTACAATACTAAATTACCTTATTGTTGCAGGTAGAATTTTCTCCTACTTGCAGCCCACATAGCTTAGCTGATAATAACAAGTTTGTATAACTGGTTGTGTAAAAAAATGTACCTTAAGGATGAAGATGGTGATGTTCAATACTTTTCTGGCAAAACTTCAGGTTTCTTTTTCCACTGGAAGCAAATTGAGTCATGTAAATGCAATCTCTACTTCCTATTTTAGAATTTAATCATCTTTGAGAATATGATACAAACATGGAAAAATATTAAATCTAAACAATGAGTGAGAAGGAGGTGGGAATGAGACCAGGGTAAGTGAGGCTTCACTGGAAGTCTCCAGCAGGACTTTCAAAACCTAAGAGTAAATCTTCTATCTTGAAATCCATTGAGTAAATATTGCTTGAATGTTTAGGTTATCAAAATATATATTATAGGCAAAAAGAAGTTTGTTTTTTAGTTGTGCCATATTATATAGTTCCCCAATAAGCCAAATGAAACAGTATCAAAACTACACAAAGAAGAATTATCACATCAAGGGAGGACGTAATCCAGGGACTACAGGCGGGAGAAGCCAGGTCTTAGAACAGTCAGGGGATCAATTTTTCCAGAGCATATCCAAAGTTTGTCTAAACTCAGGAAGTGTGCCTCAGTCTGAAAATAAGCTGAGAGAGCTGTCCAAAACATAATTTGAAATATATAACCTGACTACTGATCTGACTAGGTGGACTCTAAAGAATCTTTCTTTTCTTAAGTGCCTTGATGTTCCCCAAATGGGCTGAATTCTTAATATAATGGTAACCCAGAAGTTATAAGAGAAAGATCTCTTATTTCTGAACATGAAACTTGTCTTAGATGCAAAGTATTGGTGTTGGTGTAATACTGTCATTTCTGTCTACTGTTTATCCAGGAAAAAATAATGCCCCATATTAAAATTCATAGTCATAAAATGAAGTTATTAGCCATAATGTTCAAAAATCTCTATGAATTAGTGAAAAAAGTAGAAGTCATTTTCTATGAGGGACATAAAGCATAAGTTCATCTACAAAAACTAGTACTACCCAGATTTTTAAATTTTCTTTAATGTTTATTTATTTTTGAGACGGGGGTGAAGGGAAAGAGAGAGAGAGAGAACAAACAGGGGAGGGGCAGAGAGAGGGAGACACAGAATCTGAAGCAGGCTCCAGGCTCTGAGCTCAAACTCATGAACCATGGGATCATGACCTGAGCCAAAGTCGGACGCTTAACTGACTGAGCCACCTAGGCGCCCATAGATCTACCCAGATTTTTTTTTAATTTTTAAGAAATGTTTATTTTTGAGACAGAGACAGAGTGAGTAGGGGAGAGGCAGAGAGAGCGGGAGACACAGAATCTGAAGCAGGCTCCAGGCTCTAAGCTCTCAGAACAGAACCCCACACAGGGCTCAAACTCAGGAACTGTGAGGTCATGACCTGAGCAGAGGTGGGACGCTTAAGTGACTGAGCCACCCAGGTGTCCCTAGATCTACCCAGATTTTTAAAAAATCATCCTCTTAATGCAGTATTCAAAATGAATGATCCATGCAATAGTGAAGGTGTTAATACAAGGCCATATGGTATTGTGGGTTAACACAGTATCATAAAGAGAGATTCTTTTTACAATACCTAATGCTTATCTATGGCAGACTTCTTTTTATATAAAAATTCTTTAATAAACTTATTTCATAGCATTATTATGTATTAATGCAACTTGATCTGTTAGGTGATTCAAATTGACAAATATTTTGTAATCTGGATGTCCTAAATATATTAGGTCAGTTGTGAAGCAATCTATTTGATGACTTTTCTTCATTTTTTATATATTTATTTATTTATTTTTGAAGGAGAGAGAGAGGCAGAGCATGAACAGGGAAGGGGCAGAGAGAGGGAGACACAGAATCTGAAGCAGAGTCCAGTCTCTGAGCTGTCAGCACAGAGCCCGTGATGGGACTTGAACTCATGAGCTGTGAGATCATGGCCTGAGCCAAAGTCAAACGCTTAACCTACTGAGCCACCCAGGTGCCCCTGATGACTTTTCAATCAATCTTCACATGCTTTTATAAGTGGTGATGGGGTATCAAAATTTGGTTGTGGTTCCAAGTAGTGGCAGAATCCAGTCAAAAGTCTACTCTGATCTTGTCTGAATTTATATTCTCACATTTACCCTTTGAGTAATTTGGCTCATACTGTTGAATTGAATACCTTTATCTATTACCCATTATTAAAATATTTAAAAAATTGTTCTTTGGCAGGGCTATCTATTTTGTATATATTTTCACTGTGGAAGATATTTCAGAGTTTATAAAATATTTTTTAAAATTTGATAATAGTAGCTACTTTGATGTCCTCTCCCTTACAGATTTAAAGTCTTAAGTGCTTCATTCTCACAGAGGAAATCTGTGACTAGATCATGAATCTCATTAAAAATCATGTAGCTATCCTTGAAGCTTTGACACACAATTCTGCAATTGACAGCATCCTCTACACAGCCCTTGGCTACAATCCAGATGACTTGTGCTCTAATTTATCTGCTGGAAACCTAGGATGAGTGACTTAACCTCTGTAGTTTTATTTTCTCATTTCGTACCTTCTTCAAGTTACTGAAGAGCTGTATTTTAAGGATTAAAATGACAAATGCGAGAAGCATGTTAAGAATTTTGTAAAAAAATATATGGTATTTGGAGAGAGCAATGTTAACATGGCAGTTGATAATGTTTATTGCTTAATTGTAGTCCTTTTAAGGGGCGCCTGGGTGGCTTAGTGGGTTAAGTGTCAGACTTCAGCTTAGGTCATGATCTCATGGTTCATGAGTTTGAACCCCACATCCGACTTTGTGCTGGTGGCACAGTGCCTGCTTCAGATTCATTCTCTCTCTCTCTCTCTGCCCCTCCTCCCCCTCTCTAAAAAATAAATAAAATAAGACATTTAAAAATAAACAAATAAATGTTTAATTGTAGTCTTTTTAATAGTGCATTGATAAGAGTAGATTCTACTGGCTAGGATTGGGGGAAAAAACCTAAATAATGGAGGCAGAAACAACTTCTTTTTTCTCTCAAAAAAAACTACAGGGGTGCCTGGGTGGCTTAGAGGGTTAAGCATCCAGCTTCGACTCAGGTCATGATCTCGTGGTTTGTGGGTTTGAGCCCTTTGCTGACAGCTCGGAGCCTGAAGCTTGTTTCAGATTCTGTGTCTCCCTCCCTCTCTGATCCTCCCAAGCTCGTGCTGTCTCTCTCTGTCTCTCAAAAAAAAAAAAAAACCAGAAAAAAATTTCAGAGGTAGCAATCTAGAGCTGGTGGTATGTTCCCATGGGGCCATCACTGTGCCAGACTCTTGTGTCACATCTTTGTTATCTTTACATGGCTCCCACCAATAACAATATCTATGAGTGTTGCAGACATTGCATCTGTCTTATCTTGAAAGAAAGAGGAGGAAGGCGGAAAGGTTACAAGTGTTCCTCTCCCAGCTGAGTCAACCTACTGCAAAGGGCATTCTTGGAAGAAACACACAAAAACTTCTGCTTCTCCCAAGGGAGCCCATTATTTTAGCTGAAGCATTAGTTTTCTGTGGTCTACAAAAAAAACCAAAAAACAAAAAAACCATCAAACTTCTCCTTTTTATTACCAAATAGAAAAAAACTTGTATCAGATGACTTTGTATCCCTTTCTTGAGACTTACCCTATCCCCAAGTTTCCCATGTCTCCGTCCTCCACACCATCACTGGCTTGGGATGGGGTGAAGCTTAGAAATGAGACAATGTTCAAAGATGGAATGAAGGATGGGCCAATGTTCAAAGATAATTCAGGCCTACGTGCTTGAAATAAAAAACATGTTTTTAAGTGGTAATGTAGCCTTGACATTTAAAAACATTAAATGTTCATTTGTTTATTAATTTTTCAGCAAGTATTGATTGAATACCTGGCTTGTGGTAAGTAAGACAGAAAATGTCCTTAGTGACTTTGAATTGACTTGGAATGGGAAACAGTAAGAAAGTAAACAAAAAAAAATGGAAAATTACTTTAAAATACAGTGATTTGGAGGTCATAAACCAGGATGAACTAAGAACAAATATAGATTGAGGAGTGGAACAGTATTTTGAACAGATAGTGAAGGAAGGCTCCTGTAAAGAGGGGCAATTTGGGTTGATGTCAAGAATCAGTTTTGTAGAGAGGTGGCTGGGTGGCTCAGTCAGTTGAGTGACTGATTCTTGATTTTGGCGCAGGTCATGATCTCACAGTTTGTAAGACTGAGCCCCGAATATGGCTCTGTGCTGATATGGTGGAGCCTACTTGGGACTCTGCTTCTCTCTCTTTCTCTCTCTCTCACTCTCTCATTGCCCCTCCCCTGCTTGAATGTTCTCTCTCTCTTAAACGGATAAACTTTAAGAAAAAAAAGAATCCAGTTTGTAGGAAATGAAAAAAATAGTATTCTTACGATTCATTATTGCCAATTTGTAATCCTTACAACCAAGTGGATGCAATTGCATGTGAGGTGTGGCCCTCTCTTCCTATTTCTTTTCTATCCATGAGTCACCATATAGAACCAGGAAAGGATTTCCAGTGGTGGGTCATGCAGGGGGAAAAAGGAATGATGAGAACCAGGTCCACACAGACATTTCCTCCTTTAGTCTATTAATTTCTAACCCACTGAACTGATTATCACTTCATGTGATAATCTGATGTGATTAACCCATATTAAAACATCATTGCTAAAATCCCATGAGAAACTTAATAACACAATAGATTTATGCAGGAACGGAGAATGTCAAGCATAATCATCTTGTTCTAAATTATGTATGAGTATAGTTATAATTTTATTCACCAGCAACCATTTGCCTTTTTTGAAGCTGATAATAATAATTATTATTATTTAGTATGAGGATTTGGATTCCATTTAAGTCTTATTAGCTGTAATGATATAATTGTTCATCCAGCAGCTGTTGGGCATGGGACAATATGCCTCATGCTGTAGTAGCTAAGACGAAGCAAAGCTAAAGTAGTGGGAATATGATCAGATTTCCTATACTCCCTTGCCCGCCTCACTGTGTCATATTTATGGCACTATGGTGACATATTACCTAAATCTATTGAACCGGCATTAAATTTTCCATTTCAAGCTACTCTACTTGATGTATTATACATGTCTCCTTTTATAAGAGAAGAATCTGGGTGCATTCGCTTTAGATAAATATCTCTGTTTGTGGAATCGACTTGGGCCCGTCTTGGCCTTGGCCTCTGCCAAGAAGAGGCAGTTTATTACTTGCCTTCAGGGCTCTTGATTCATCGCCTTGCATGAGCAGCCTTCCAGCCTGCCCTGTATGAAGAGGGAGCTCCTGGGACTGGAGCGCATGTGGTTTGGCAGGGCCTGGCGTGAACGTGTAAGTACCGGTAACCCGTGCGGGGTTCCAGTGCGGCACCCTCATTGTAATGACAGCCTGATCATTATCGTGTCTCCGGCAGGGCCTGCTTCAAAGAAGCCTTGCTTGAGGGAAAGAAGCCAATTGAGGGCACTTCTAGAAAAATTAGCTGGCATTGCTTTGTGTGACTCAGCCTTGCATTATTCCTGTAAAGGAAGAGGGCAAAGATGGTCTCAGACATTGCAACATCATCACTGTGGAAGGATCTTGGGAAATTTCTGCTTCAGATAACATTTTATATAAATGAGTATACTTTGATTGCATTATTACTGTGTACAGAACACCATGGGTGATCATAAAGAAGTAAAAGACAAACACCTTGACCTTTGATAAGCTGCCATTTCACTGGGGAGACAAAATAAATATGTGTGAAAGAGGGGAAAAGACAGCCATGAGATGGTTTTTGAGTAAGAGCTAAATAACTCATGTGGTTTGTACTAGAATTACTTTGGGAGCTCAGGCAAGGCTTTTGTTTTCTGTTTTTTACAAGTTCACAGTGTAACTCTTTCCTGTTCTTGGTCAGTGAATGTTTCCACATGTCAGTAAAAGTCAATGTGTCATACTCATTCATCAGATACTTGGTGATAAACAAATGACTTCGTGTTCACCCAGAGATAGATTCCACAGACGTAGAACCTGTGATATAATCTAGTGTGACGAATATCATGTTAGATATGCCAGGGTTTCATTTTACAAATTAAAATTCTTATGGCCAGCCAAATTAAAGGACTGAACTGAGGTCATGTGAATGGTGAGGAGGGTTGAACAAGACCTCGCTAAAGAGGTAGCCACTAATCAGCTCTAGTTCATCGTCTTCAAGGACAGATGCAGGCTTAGTGTTGCAGAATCTTCAGATTCTTTTTACAAGACACCAGAAGTAGGAATTTTCAGGTGAAATTCACTAACATAGAAAGCCCTCTTCAGGGGCACCTGGGTGGCTCAGTTGGTTAAGCGTCCAGCTTCGGCTCAGGTCATTATCTCACGGTTCATGGGCTCGAGACCCGCCCCGGGCTTTGTGCTGACAATTAGCTCAGAGCCTGAAGCCTGCTTCAGATTCTTACCTCCCTCTCTATGTGACCCTCCCCTGCTTGTGCTGTCTCTCAAAAATAAAATTAAAAAAATTTTTAAAAAGCATTAAAAAAAAAAAGCCCTCTTCTGAGCATGGCTCTAACTGGTGGCTGTACTTTATGACCCAACACTGTGGGCTGTGGGTCTGCTCTTGGCCTGAGCTGTGGGTGGCTCTCTGTCAGCAGTGGTTTCCCCTCCATCCAGCTTCTGAGGACTAGTGATGAGGTAATGTACTCTAAGAAAGCACTGTGCTGTAAAAATGCAAATAGATACTTAAGGTACCCAATTGTCTCATACTAGATATAAAATAGGAGATAGTATTTGAAGTAGTTATTGATGCAAACACATCTAAATGTAAAAGAGAAGCAGTTCTCTTTCTAAACACCATCCCCAATATTTTCTTTAATTTAAGGGACAAGCAATAGCTACGTTTTATTGTTAGAAGTCTTACCAGAGTGTCTCTTTGGTCTGCACTGCTACTGACTATGAGATCAAGCCTTGCCACTTGCAGGAAGCTTCTGGATGTCAGGAATGCCAGCAGACTTTCAGTTCTCTGGACTGTGGAGCAGATATAAATGTTGAGTAACAAAACTTTACTTCATCTTTCCTCTGCCTCTGCTTTAAATGGGAGAACTCAGGAGCCTTAAGAAACAGACTTCTGTTATGTCTCTCTTTCCATGGTTTTTCATGCACCAGAGGAGAGTGATATGGGACACTTGGCACTGGAGGCCTTGGGAACCCTGGCCATGCTTCTTTGCTCCTCCCCACTCTGGAAAGGACAGCCTGTTAAATCACAGCCTGTGTCCACACATTGGGGATGTTAAATACTGATTTCTCTCAACGCTGTGAGGTGTTACTTGCTGACTAACTTCCAAATTGGCTGTCTGCTCTCATTGCCTTCTTTATTTATCTCTCATAAGCAAAATATGTGCAGATTTTTAAAAATGTGCATTTTGCATTGGGGTACCTGGGTAGCTCAGTTGGTTGACCATCCGACTCTTGTTTGCGGCTCAGGTCATGATCTCACATTCTCGTGAGTTCAATACCTAGGTCGAGCTCTGTGCTGACAGCATAGAGCCTGCTTGGGATTCTCTCTCTCTCTCTGCCCCTCCCTCACTTGCTCTGCCTCTGCCTCTCAAAAATAAAGAAACTTAAAAAAAGGCACATTTGGGGTAAATTAATCGTATATTCTCCTTTGAACTGTAAGGTCATTTTTAGTTTCTGATGATATTTATAATTTTATGCAAGTAATATGTGTATTTTGAAATGGGATCTGATCTTTCATTGAAAGAAAAAGCTTTGTAACTACTTTTTATTTTAATGTGTCTAAACACTTTACAAATATTATTTTAGGTGCACTATTGTTTCGTTTCTATATTTCTGAAATATTCCAGCATGTTGTTTGCAAGGTAGTTGTTTTGTCTCTTCCTTGTTTTAACTTTCAAATGTTCAAAATATACTTAATTTCTTTTTTCCCCCCTGTCACCCTTAAAATGTGATTACTTATACCTCATGCAGTGCTGAATTTTCCTGAACATGATAAATCTTTTATTAGACTTGGAAAGGATGGGGTAGAGACATATTGTTAACCAGACTTGACTGCTGTTGACCATCGAAAGCCAGTTTTCACTCACCATTGAAAAGGATTATAGATGATTTATCACATAAGTCACTGTACCTGGCGACCCTCTTTAAGGCCAAATTGTGTTTCATTCAGGATTCAGACACGGGGTATAACTATGGGATAATCCTGAGATATACTTACCTAAGAGATCAATAAGTTACCTAGGGAAAAATTAATAACATAAGGGATTTGAAGTGCACATGTTTGGCCCAAATATACGATGCCCCAGTATTAGGTGAGAGGTAATTCTGGATACAGTTCAATATGTATCTATACTACAGTACCTTTTTTTTCCCTTTCTCATTTTGTCCTGAACATGTATGTCTGTAATCAAAGGCCTGCTAGTGTGTTGTTTATAAAGTGAATTGTGAAAGCACTTCAAAAGTTTGGTTTGCCATGGGGTGCCTGGGTGGCTCAGTCGGTTGAGCGTCCAACTTTGGGTCAGGTTATGATCTTACGGTTCAGGAGTATGTGCCTCATGGTGGGTTCTCTGCTTTGGATTCTGTATTTCTCCCTCTCTCTTTGTGCTTCCCTGCTTGTGCTCTGTTGCTCTCTGTCTCTCTCAAAAATAAACAAACATTAAAAAAATTTTTTTAAACAGAATAAATAAATAGAAGTTTGGTTTGCCATTTGCAGGTGAGAAATAGTACACCAAAGATCAGTGTCTGAATTGTTTTTCCTAAGTAGATCTTGCTGATTTAAAGAAGAAAAACTACTATAAGTCTAATTAAAATAACATTAAATTGATTCGTTAGTTTGGGGAAAATGAATCCTGAATGATATCAAATTTTCCATTCAGAAACGTGGCATAAGTTTCACTTTATTCTCATCCTGTTTTTATGTATTTCAGTATAAATTTAAAAATACAAAGTGTAGGTCTTGTTTTATTAGGTTACATTTTAAGGACACCTGGGTGGCTCAGTAGGTTAAGCCTCCGACTTCGGCTCAGGTCAGATCTCACGTTCATGGGTTCAAGCCTCACCTCAGGCTCTGTGCTGACATCTAGCTCAGGGTCTGGAGCCTGCTTCTGGTTCTGTGTCTCCTTCTCTCTCTGTCCCTCTCCCTCTCATGCTCTGTACTCTCTGTATCAAATATTAAAAAAAAGTTATTAGGTTACATTTTAAATTATCCATTAATCTACGTGTTTTATTTTATATACAGGCATCATATTAAATTATTTTAATAATTCTTCATAAGAAGATATATCAAGTTGATAAGCTATAAGGAAGGCCATCATGAAATTTACTAGTACAATCAGTAAGCTATACACTTCAAGTGGAGAATATATATTTTTCTTATGTCCATTGAACATGTATAAACCTAATTTTGTCGCATATAAAACTGCAAATAAAAATTCACAGATACTAATTGTCAATATTATTTTATATGATGCTACACTAAAACTACTTAAATAAAATCAGAAACTTGACAAGCATTGTCATTATTTCTCTTATTTGAGTGTCACAAAATAATGTAGCTGATAAAATAGGTGAAGAAACTAAAGCCACCTGGCATGAATACTGGTAAAGAAAATATAAGACTCTTTTTTTTAACGTTTACTCAGTTTTGAGAGATAGAGAGCATGAATGGAGGAGGGTCAGAAAGAGAGAGAGACACACAGAATCTGAAACAGGCTCCAAGCTGTGAGCCATCAGTGCAGAGCCAAACATGGGGCTCAAACTTACGAACCATGAGATCATGACCTGAGTCAAAGTTGGACGCTTAAACAACTGAGCCACCCAGGCACCCCTAAACCTCTTTTCAAAATTATGATATAAGTGTATAGCTAGACAATTCAGGAGACTCTAGATTATATTTTTTATATTAATCAAAATCAATGTGTAAGGTCCATATACCATCATTTTTGACCATGTCTTTCTACCCATGCATAACTCTAAAGAATACTCCTTTATTCTAAGGAGCAGTCTAGTCACTTAATGTGAGGAAAATACAGGAAGATCATATTCCAACCAAATGGGATACCTCCACCCTACCCCACTTTTATGGACTGAGGTATGCTGTTGCTAGTACAGGCACACGCCATCTAATGTCCGCTGTTCAGCTCTTGTCACATTGGTGGACCTGCCTCCCTGGTACCATCCAAGTTCACCAGTAACATTTAAAGGACTAAAGGGGAGTAAAAAGTATATATGAATGATATTTCATTTTCTTCTTTTCCAGAGAAATTAAACTCAAATAATTTATATGCATTTAAAAATGACAATATTGGAATTATTTATCCCATTAATCATTACATGAGAAAGATGTGTACAGACTACTAAAGACCTCTGATCATCTCAGAAGATGGCCTGGGATATTCTGCAAGATAATAACAACTTCGGTTCTATTCAAGGCAATTTTAGGATTCGGTGTAACTTTGTTCCATCTTTTTGAAAATTAGAAATGGCATCATGTTATGGACCTAGCTTTAACTGTTTCGTATCTTTTCTTTATTAAACAAGAACATCCCATTCTCTCACTAGGAAAATAACAAACGAACAGCATCAAGAGCTCTGAAATAGAACCAGGATCTGAGTTATAGGCTGAGTGCTCACTACACAGCCTTGAGAATCTAGATAACACGTTTAATTTCTCAGGGTCTCAGTTTATTCACGTGCTAAGCAATAGGTTTGCATACCATGGTTTCTCAAGTTTCTGTATACCGTAAATGTTCATCATTTCCAAAATTTGGTCATTTCATCCGCATTCCTATGCCTCTTACTAGAATAGCGGGCAGCAGGCTAGTAACCGTTTTGTGGGAAGTTCTGTGGATGACTCAGCAGATGAAGGTAGGAATCATGAACACACCTTTCTACCTGCGCCCATGGGAATCCTTTTTCAAAGTTTCAGCTGTAGTCACTTCTTGCAGGACTTATTGACGTCCTTGCCAAAGTCCTTACCCTGTTGCTCAATCCGCATGCCAAGCTGCTTCATCTCCTGCTATTGTTTTCCAGAAGTCACAGCTGCCCTGCATTGCTGGAAGCAGTGCTTTGAAGTGCCCCTACACGTGTGGTTGTCTCGGTTCATCTCACTGCTCAGATCCCCGGAATCCTAGAGTAATCCTTTCTTCACATATAGTCGCTCAGTCCAAGTGGGCTGCAGTGTTTTATAGAGAAGAATGATGGGAAGACATGCACTGTTCTGGCACTGGGATGGCCTGCCCTCCCTTCCTCCTTCCCTTCCTCCTTCCTCCTTCCCTTCCTCCCTTCCTCCTTCCCTTCCGCCCTTCCTCCTTCCCTTCTTTCCTTCCTTCCTTCCATCCTCCCTTCCTTTATCCCTCCCTCCCTCCCTTCCTTCCTATTTAGATATTTTGGAGGGAAAAGATATTTACTGTTGATCAGAGCTCAAAAGTCCAAAGTCCAGTTTAACATTTGGTTTCATTTCTTCCTTCTTCTACAAAGATTACTGAGTACTTCAACCCACATTAGTCTCCTCCCCCTTCTTGTCTGAGAGGAAGAGGCAGATTGTGGTGGAGCAGAAAGAACACAGGTGTATTTGGGGAATAAACAAACCAGATTTGAAATCCAACTCCATACCTTAGTTGGCTGCATATTTGGAAAAGTATTCCAGCTAGAATACTGAGTATTGATTATAATGATTATATATATTACGTATATATAATCACTACTCATTACTAACTGATATGATTTCATTTAAAAATATTAGTTGTAATAGCCATATCACACAATCTGCATGAAAATAAAAATATGTGTAAAATGTTCAAGCTTTCTAAAGTATCCAACATTTGAAACATTAAATTTCTCCCTTTGAACTCTTTTATTCAGTATCTTTAAGCAGAACACAATTATTTTATAATTATTTCATGTGTATAAATTTTGTTTTATTTGCCTTCTCATAAACTTCCTGACAAAAGGATAGTGCAACATATTTCTTTAGTGCTTCCAATGTGCTGTCCTAACTACCTGAGGGCTTCAGGGAGTTAGTAATTTTAGACATAGCATTTAGCACTGTTTCAGGCACAAAGTAATTGCTCAGTAAGTATTTTATGAATGAGTGGGCTTCCTCAGTTATCAAATATACTAAAATATAAAGTATATCAAAACATTTTGAAGGGAGGGGTGCCTGGGTGGCTCAGTTGGGTAAGTGTCCAACTCTCGATTTTGGCTCAGATCATGATCCCAGTGTTGTGGGATCGAGCCCCACGTTGGGCTCTGAGCTAAGCATGGAACCTGCTTAAAATTATCTCTCTCTACCTCTGCCCCTCCCTTGCTCACTCTTTTTCTCTTTCTCTCCCTCTAAAATTAAAAAATAATGTTTTGGAGGAAAACTTCTACTAAAACTTGATTTGTGCATCCCAGAGACATAATGTGAATAATGATTGTTAGATGGTTTGCTAGTTGGGAATCTTTAAGTAATATTTATATTCCCTGCCCTGGAAAAGAAGAGAGATAGGCAACGTGCCTGTCATTTCAGTAAACACAGTGAACTAAATTGAAAGGTACTGAGTAACTATGAAAGAAATATGTTTAGTTGAGGCAGTGGTCTCAAGTTTTAACTTTGGGTAAGAATCATTTGAGCAATTTATTCCATTATAGTTGGTCTGGGGTGGATATCCAGACTTTTAATAGTCAGCCTGGTGGAACTGACCCTTGTCGTTTATTGATCTCAGGAAGAGAAACTTTGTCTTAGACTCTGCACTATGTATCTACATAGGAAAAAGCGTGTGGTTTTTACAGCCACAGAGAACTCAGTTTAAATTTAAGATCTGCATTTACTATGTTTGTGAGTATGGTAAATTATGTAACCTCTTGGGATCTCAGTTTCCAACTGTATAACTGAATAATTCTTATTACCACATAGGTGAGATTACATGAGGTGTTACACCCAAGCATTTTGTACATGAAAACCTTATCACTGAATGGGAGTTATATATTTATACATTTACAATATGCACTAGCTTTTGTGCCCTTCAAAATATAAGAACTATTCATTCTAAGAGGGAAATCTATCAAGGATGCATTGATAAAATGTCCTCAGCTAAATTCATCTCCGACTTCTGTGGTCACTCAGAGATGAAAGCCTGGAGAACTGCTAGCTAGTGGGAACGTTGTATCTAAATGTAGCATTCACTCTTGAATCTGATCGAAGGATTTCGTGGATGTTATGCTAGACAAAAGTCCTGGAGAAAAGATGTAATTTAACATACTCAATTGCCCTGAGTTATAAGAAAAAAAAAAAAAGCTCACCTATTTCTGGCTCCATTTAAGCCCCATTTAAGTCACATTGTTATTTCCCTTAAGAGTGAACTGAGGTGTTTACTCAGGCACGTAATACCTGTACATTGATCTGCCTTGAGGCCTTCTGGAATTCTGCTGCAGATTCAGGTAGAGGTGGGAAGTTTTAATAATTAGGTTGTTCTGGGGGCCAGCCCAGAGGTCTGAGGGCTCTTCATTGCCCCTAGAAAGCCTCCAAGGAGAATAGTGAGAGGAACGCAAATCTAGGTCAAACTCCTTGAGATTTCCATCATTGGGAATTAAACTCTGCGAGGATTTCCTCATGTGCCCGGGGTTTATGTTTGTCACATCCTCTCACTGCACTTTATATCTGCACATCCAGTGTTGTGTTAATGCACTAGACTTCATTATTTGCACTTCTGTCTCTCAAGATTGTCGGTGACTCATTTTTATTTCTATTTTTTTAATGTTTTATTTTTATTTACTTTTAAGAGACAGAGAGAGATAGCATGAGCAGGGGAGGGTCAGAGAGAGAGGGAGACACAGAAACTGAAGCAGGCTCCAGGCTCTGAGCTGGCTGTCAACACAAAGCCGCATGCGGGGCTTGAACCCACGAACCGTGAGATCATGACTTGAGCCGAAGCCGGATGCTTAACCGACTGAGCCACCCAGGTGCCCTACATTTTTATTTCTTTTTCTTTTTTTTTTTTAATTTTTTAATGTTTTATTTATTTTTGATACAGAGAGAGACAGAGCATGAGAGGGGGAGGGGCAGAGAGAGAGGGAGACACAGAATTGGAAGCAGGCTCCAGGCTCTGAGCTAGCGGTCAGCACAGAGCCCGACGCGGGGCTCGAACCCACAAACGTGAGATCCGACCTGAGCCGAAGCCGGAGGCTCAACCGACTGAGCCACCCAGGCGCCCCCATTTTTATTTCTAAATAGAGGACAACATCAGGTGTTGAATGGATGAATAAATAAATGGGTATCCTTAGTTATATACCCTCTTCCTGAGATGAGTATTTCTGTCCATGGGTTGGGGGGGGGTTCCTTATGGAACTGCACACATAGTTTGCATAAGTGAATGCTAGATTGGTTCCCTTTGCATATGTAATTCCTTTACAGTTAATGAAATATTTTATATACTAGTACTTCAGCATTATAGAGCCGAAAATAATTGCCTTTATGATTTATTAAAATAAACAGATACAAAGAGATAGTTTGTTATTTTCTACTTTGCACAGAAATGCTTCAGAAATCAATGTAGCAGGTGTATCTTTAGGAACAGCTTTCAAATCACAAAAAGCCAAGGACATATTTCATAATTTCAGATTTACTCACATAAGATTTAAGGTTAACTCATCCCAGTACTACCACACAAAAAAATTTAGGTGCCTTTTACTAACCAATTATACCTAAAATAGGTAGAAAAGAGCTCCCGCAATGTTGAAATCTTTTTATAGAATAAGTAAAATGTTGAAACATTTTTAAAAATGTTATTTTGGGATTTATCTGCTTTATAAAGACGTTACGAGATGCTGAAAAACTCAATCTGAAATCAACTTGGAGCCAAGTAATCACATACAAAAAAGAAAATCTCATCTTTCTAGAGAACGATCTTGCTCATTCTGAGCTAGCTGTCCTTACTAGGCTTGAAACAGAGTCAGGTGGGACTTCCCCCTAGACTAGCAAGGCGCTCCAACTGTCACTGTTTGCCTTTGCTTTGATGTCTTATTTTCTCTCAATCAAAAGGTACAGTCAGAGACACCTGGGTGCTCAGTCGGTTAAGCAGCCGACTCTTGGTTTCAGCTCAGGTCATGATCTCACGGTTCTGTGGGTGCAAGACCCGCCTAGGGCTGATAGTGTGGAGCCTGCTTGGGATTCTCTCAATCTGTCTCTCTCTCTCTCTCTCTCTCTCTCTCTCTCTCTCTGTGGGTGTGTGTGAACCCTGCTCATGCTGTCTCTGTTTCCCTCAAAAATAAATAACCTTAAAAAAGTGTATTCAATTTAAAAATGTAAAATCAATCCTAGGTATAACAGGATTTTTTATGGCTTCCCTTAAGAAAATATTGGCTCAACATCTCATTCTGCCATTTTCATTTAAATTAGATTTAAAAAACCTAATTGTAGTTTTAAGCCTCTCCTGTATAGCTCCAGATAAAAAATATACCAGTAAAATAAAGAAAGGAGCAAGGCATATGTATAGCAATTCTAAAACTATAACGAGTTGCATTAGTCAGCATTGAAGAACCATCCATGGAGAGAGGGAGGCAGAGACAAACGCTCAGAACAGCTGTGATAGTAAGGGATGATCTCTGCAAGAACCTGGTCATTGTAAATCAGAGTGCGGAGCGCGCCGCAGGCCTGCATGTGCACTCAGACATTTCCATTTAGGAAATGGTAAAGCAAAGGTCAAGTGCTGAGACCTTCACATAAGAAATAATACTCCGGAACTTCGCCACTGCCTCTGGTCCATTATCACTCAGTTACACGGAATTCACATGTGGGCTAGCCAGTCATTCTCATTGTGGTATATTTGGCCCAAAAGAATGCTTACGGCAGGAATCATTTCTGTTTCTCATTGCAAGTGAGAATATTTCCAAAAATTTTCCAAAATAAATGTTTAACTGCGTGTGAATATCGGTATTTAGAATTACTTAAGTACGTATCTCTGAGAAAATACCTTGAAGACAACTTATTATTGGAGTGTAAAATACATACAAGAAAATACACAAAGTACAGACTGATTTTTTTTTCACAAAAATGATGACTTCTGTGTGGAACCTGCACCCAGATGAAGAAATAACCCATTATTTGCTCCCAGAAGATTCCTTCTTTCTCACTTCCAAGTATTACCTTTCAGGCACAACCAGTATCCCGATGTTTTTTACTTGATACAAGTGGAATCAGGCAGCAAGATCATTTCATCTCAAGGGGTGCCTGGGTGGCTCAGTCAGTTAAGCGTCCGACTTTGGCTCAGGTCATGATCTCACAGTCTGTGGGTCTGAGCCAAGTAAAATAAATAAATAAACTTTAAAAAGTGTATTCAATTTAATAATGTAAAGTCAATCCTAGGTATAACAGGATTGACTGTCCCGACAGCTCAGAGCCTGGAGCCTGCTTCAGATTCTGTGTCTCCCTCTCTCTCTCTCTGCCCCTCCCCTACCCACTCCGTCTCTCAAAATAAAATAAAGACATAAAAAAATTTTTTTAAACATCATTTCATCTCTGATTCTTTCACTCCGAGTATATCTGTGAAATCCATCTGTGATGTGGCTTTAGTTATCTTTTTATTCTCATCACTGTGTAGTAATTTATTGTGTTAGCCGGCCACAGTTCATTCGTGTATCTACTGCTACAGATATTGGATAGTCTCAGTTGCGAGCTATTACACATAGTGTAGCCATGAACACTACCGTTGTCTTTTGGTGAACACGTGTGTGCCTTTCTGTTGGGTACATGTCTAAGAATGGAATTGCAGGATATTTGCATATGCATCTTTAGTAGCTCTAGTAGTTTCTGCCAAGTAATAAAAACACCATTTGCTTAATAGTCTTTCCAATGTTTGGCATTTCCTGTATTTTTAAGATTTATTGTATTGGTGAGTGCAAAGTATATATCTTTACAGTATTTTTGATTTTTGTTTTTTGTCTTTTTGAGAGAGAGAGAGAGAGATGAGAGAGAGACAGAGAGAGAGACAGAGAGAGAGAGAGAGAGAGAGAGAGAGAGAGAGAGAGATGAGAGAGAGAGAGACTGTGCAGGAAAGGGGCAGAGGGAGAGAGAAACTTAAACTTTTCAGGCTGAGCTTGGAGCCCTAGGTGGGGCTGATCTCACCTGAGAGGAAATCAAGAGTCTGGCACTTAACTGAGTCACCCAGATGCCCCTTTTCAGATTTAATATGTATTTCAATGATGACTATTAAAGCTTCTTTTGTATATAATTTGAGGTCATATAGGGTTTTTTTGTGACTTTTTTTTTTTTGCCTGTCTTTCTATTGCAGTGTTTATATCTTTCTTACTGGTTTTGTAGAGTTATTTATATTTTTTTAATACACATTCTTAGTAAACAAAAAGTCTATTATTTGTGCTATATAGGTTACTCTTTTCATCTTGTAATGATTTTTTTCTTTTGAATAATAGTAATTGTTTTAGCATGGTTAAGTTTATCATTTTTTTTTTCCTTTAGCCTTTGTAGAATCTTATTTAGGAAAGACTTGCCTACGTTAGGTCATGAAGATATTTTCATTTTCCTATGAAAGCTTTGGTGCTTTCAGTTTCACATTTAGATTGACAATCCAGCTGAGTGTGATTGTTGTGTATGGTGTGAGACTGGGATAAAAAAATATTTGTTTTTATGGATATCCAATTGACCCAGCGACCACAGTGAAAACTCTTTTTTTTTCCTGAGGAACTCTTTCATTCCTCCTCCTCTACAATGTGATTTTGTCGTAAATCAAATGATTACATCTATCTATACTGATATTGGTGTTGATATAAATATTCAAAGATAGAAAATGGATGGCTGGATGGATAGATCGATCTATGAATATCTATATATCTGTTTCCAGATTTATAATTCTGCTCCTCTGGTCTATTTGTCTTTGTTTCAAAAATGCAGTATTTTATTAATATAGCTTTAAAAAATATTTTTATGTTTATTGATATTTGACTGGGGGGGAAGGGGGAGAGAGAGAGAGAGAGAGAGAGAGAGACACAAAATCCAAAGGAGGCTCCAGGCTCTGAGATGTCAGCACAGAGCCCAACGCGGGGCTGGAACCGACAATCTGGGAGATCATGACCTGAGCCAAAGTCTGACGCTTAACTGACCAAGCCAGCCAGGTGCCCCTAATATAGCTTTTTAATGTCTGGCAATCTATTAGTGTAATTATTCTAGCTTTGCTCTTCTTCCAGTTTTTCTTGGGTATTCTCACTTTTTTCATTTTTATGTGTTTTAGAGTAAATTTTTCAACTTACACTAAGAAAGTACTGAAATTTGAATTGATGGATCCATTTGGAAAAAAATTTGCATTCTTAAAATATTGAGGTTTATAATCCATGACCATGGTGTATCCCTACATCTATTTACTCCACTTTGGTTTCACTCAGTTATGCTTTGTACATCCATTTATTTTCTTTTAGATGTATTCCTAGCAAAGTTGTTCTTAAGATGTTATTGTAATTGGTTTTGTTTTAAAAATTGTATGTTCTAGTTTTTGCAATTGATTTTGTACATAGTGCTAATATATAGGGATCTTATTCAGTCTCTTTTATAATTTGAATGGTTTGAGTGTATATTGCTTTTGTTTGGTTTTGTTTTACCATTTCTTGTGTGTACTACCAAGTCATCTGAAAATCATGACATTTTTATATCTGACTTTTTAATTCTTTTGCTTTTATTTTAATGCCTAATATTGGTAATGCTTGGTACAGTTTTGAATAAAAGTGGGAGTAGCAGATAAGTAATGAAAACAGTCTTACTACTGATGTCAAAGAAAATTTTCAGCATTTCACTGTAATGTATTAAGTTTATTATAAAAACTTCATAAATACTGTTTCCAGTTAAGAAAGGGCCAGTTTAAGAGTTCTTATTGTAAATTGACGTTGAATTATTTGAAATATTCTCTTTGCATATATGAAAATGACCACACAAGTTTTCTTCTTTACTTCTGTTGATGTGTATCAACACTACTTGATTTTTCTATGTTAAAATACCTCTTTGTTCCTGGAAAACATCTGGTTGTTGATGCTCTCTTTTTACCAACTATACTTTTATGTTGCAATTTACCCATGAGGTTGAGCCATGGTTTTATTACTTTTTAAAATAGATTGGATTTTTTGACTTCTTGCTTCTTTCATTGTTTTTGACATTATAACTCTTTCGAGAAGTAAACTTTTACAGTGTTCCTTTACTCTGCTTACTGTTTTAGCAGACATGCTGACATAGGTAATACCTTAGAATGACTGTGTTCCAAGCACCACTGTCTGATACTGTATAGATGAAGCAGACTCTGAAGTTACCATACTTTGGGCAAAAGGACTTCTCCAACTTTTCCAGACATCCGAGGTCACACACACTTTTTATTAATGCCCAAATAGTAACATTCCAAACCACTCTCTCACTGCCTACCAAATGTAATCTTTAATGAAATTTCCCTCCAAGAATATATTTTTGCTGGAAAATTCTCCCTTAGCTATTTCTGACCCTCCACCTTTTCTTAAAAAGCGTCATTCCACAATAAAATTTGTCCTTTACCTTTGGAAAATAAACTGTCCCATTATTATTTTTTTTTTACTAGAGGCATTATTTGTTCTCAAAGGTGAATCCAAACTTCTACTTCTATAGAAAATTTAAAAAAATAAAATAAAACCTAGAGCATTTTATTATATTTTTCTTTTTTAATTTAACCACTATTTCTGTCATTTACATATTTTCTTTATTTTTTCTATTTATATTAAGTATTTTTTATGTTACAGTACTTTATTTACATTTTAAAAATAGGATACAATTGAAAGAAGCTTCAAGTATAATTGGGAAAAGTGCAAGAATCATTAAAAGTGAAAATTGCTATGTGTAATGACATTACAAGAAAATAGTGGATATAAGATAACCATAATCTAGAATCTTCTGAAAAGGTCTAATTTACGGATGTCAGTTTATTTCTACTCTGTTTCCTCCTCCTCCTCCTTCTTCTCTTCTCTTTCTTTCTTTCTTTCTTTCTTTCTTTCTTGCTTTCTTTCTTCTTCTTCTTCTTCTTCTTCTTCTTCTTCTTCTTCTTCTTCTTCTTCTTCTTCCTCTTCCTCTTCCTCTTCTTCTTCTTCTTCTTTTGTCTCTCTCTCCTCTCTCTCTCGCTCTCTGTTGTGATTATGGATAGTATAATTGCAAGAAGCATAAATTCATTTCAGGAGGTGGAGAAAAGAACAAGTTATGGTAAGGGTACAATAGACAAATTTAGTCATCCAGAAACAAGAAGTTAAATACTGGCAGGCCATGGTAGAAATGGAAACTAGAGATTCAAAAGGGAGTTTATTATCTTGAACAGGCTTATTTCTGTTTTTTTCAATCTCGTTTCTGTTTGACTTTATAGGTTTTTACCCAGCCTAGCATGGCTACCCCACCTTTCCACATTTACATGGTTTTAGGATTTTCAGGTACACTGTTATTCAAGTATTAAGGGGAAAAGACTCTATCACTCACTTTTTATGTTTCTACTTGAGGAAACTCAACTAGAATAACCCTTCTGTCTTCTTCTCTCACTCCTTCCTGACTCCATATCTTTGAATGAGTAGGGATAATTTTTTGGTGAGTGTCAGAGAAGCTGTTGAGCCTGCTTTGATAAGCAACTTCACTGCTTTCTTAGGATCTGACTCCTTATGGAGGGGGTGCGTGCCTATCTTCCCTCATTCACGTGGATCTGCTGCTTACGTAGGAGGCCAGTAGGGTTGCTCCTGTGTCCCTGGCTGGGTCAATCACAGTTTTAGTTTGTCTCAGCTGCTCTAACAAACCATAAATGAAGTGGCTTAAAAACAATAGAAGTTTATTTCTCATAGTTCTGGACTCTGGGAAGTCCAAGATCAAAGCACCTGCAGGTCAGGTGAGAACCTGTTTCCCGGTCCATGGAGAGCGGTGCTCTCACTGTGCGCTCCTGTGGCAGAAGGGGACCAGGCAGCTTTCCTTTGTAAGAGCACTAATCCCATTTGTGAATTTAGGCCTTCGTGACCTCATCACTTTCCAAAGGCCCCACCTCCTAACACCATCCTGTTACTGAGTTAGAATGTCAACACATGAATTTTGGAGGGCCACAGACATTCAGAACATAGCAATAACTATACTAAACCTAGCAATAAATTCTTAGCAAGCCCTTCTGGCTTCAGATCTAAAATTGTAATTTCCTGTCAGGTTCTTTTCAGTAGTAAAGATGATATTCTGTGTTTTATTTATCTGACTTTTGCTTCTATTTCTCAATTGGTTCCAAAAGAACAGAAAAACCTATTATTTAGTGATCTGCATCAATGGCACATAGAAAGAAAATAAGGCCCGTATTTCACATTATATAAAAATAAATTTGAAACGTTCAGTTCTAAATGAGAAAAAATAATACTTTGAGTAAATAGATAAAACTATAGGACAATATTTTTGTGCACTTGAATATGGAAGGATGTTATAGCAAGCAAATAAAAAAGCACAAATATAAAAACTGGTTTCATATCTGATCATATTAAAATGAACATACCTGGATCTCAAAAAATCATACAATAAATAAAATACAAAAATAAACCTCACACTTAAGCAGATATTTGATGCACATATATCTGGCAAGAAATCAAAAAGAAAAAAATAGAAAAATGGCAAAGGAGAGAAAATCTCCTATATAGGAAAGTGAAAACTTGCTCCACAATGAAATACTAATTTCACAGTGAGGTACTGAAGAGTGTGATAACACTAAATATTGCAAGGAATGAGGGGCAGTAAGAATGCTTACACATGGGGGTGCTTGGGTGGCTCAGTCAGATGAGTGTCTGACTCTTGATTTCAGCTCAGGTCATGATCCCAGGGTCTTGAGATCTCACCCCACATCAGCCTCTGCATTGGGCATGGAGCCTGCTTAAGATTCTCTCTCTCTATCCCTCTCCCCTGCTTGTGCTCTCTCTCTAAAATAGAAAAAATATTTAATTAGTTTTTTTTTAACACTTTACACACTGTATGTTAGCCATTTTGGGAAGAAATTATATTAAAAAATAAAATAATTTTAAAAGAGTACTTAAACACTGATGGCAGGAGTAAAACTTGGCATAATCACTTTAGACAGCAATTTGGCCATATTGAGTAGTGCTCTAAATATGCATATTAAGTGACCGAGCAATTTAGTTTCTATACCTCTCTCCCAGACACAAAGAAAGGTGTAACAGGATTTCATAATGGCAGCATTTATAATGGTTAAACTGGAAATAAACTAAGTATATATTTAACAGGAGAAAACTAAAGTACAATATATCAACAGAGTACAACATTATGTATCAGTGAAAGGGGATGCATTTTGCAGGAGCAATACCACAAGCATGATAGAGAAGAAAGCAAGGTACAGAAGAAAACATCCAGGTGATTATATCTGTATACATTATATGTAGTAAACATATGGGGAAAATAAAGGATGGATCGATAAATACCATGTTCAGGAGAGAAGTTGTATCTGAGGAGAGAGTAATGGAAAATGTTGAAATATTGTATTTCTTAAGCTGGGAGGAACACGCAGAGATCATTCTGTTGCACTCTGTACATTCTTTATGTCTAAGATAGTTTCTACATTTTTGAAGGAAAGGTTGCCTTATTTTGAAATTATAGGAGGTAAGGCTTATGGAATATGGATTATAATACAATATGTATACACATTATCCTAAAGTTATCAACACTTGCCAGTTCTTTTTTTTAAATTAATTTATTTATTTTGAAAAAGTGAATGAGAGAGAGAGGAAAGAGAAAACATGAGCAGGAGAGGGACACAAGGAGAGGGAGAGAGAGAGAATCACAAGCATGTCAGTGTGGAGCCAAAGCGGGACTTGAACTCAAAAGCCATGAGATCGTGACATGAGCAAAACCAAGAGTCATGTACTTTACCAACTGAATCACCCAGGCACCTCCCCTCCATTTTTTTAGATTTGTTCTTTTTTTTTTTTCATGCTTATTTATTTATTTTTGGGAGAGAGAGAAAGAGCTAGTGTAGGCAGGGGGTGGCAGAGAGATACAGAGACAGAGAGACAGAGAATCCCAAATAGGCTCCGTCCCTGATGCAGAGCTCAGACCCATGACCCATGAGATCGTGACCAGAGCTGAAACCAAGAGCCTGATGCTTAACCACCTGAGCCTCCCGGGGCCCCACCACTTGCTGGGTCATTATTGTCTACTGGATAGAACTTGAATTTCCTAGGATGGCAGAGGATGTCATTTACAGTTAAAATCTTACTTTCCTTTCTGCACTTATTTCTTCTACTCTCTTCTCCCTGCTATATAACACATGAACTAAGCAACCAATAAATCAATCTCAGTTTCTGGACTGTACCATTTTTTAATGCCTTTACCTGAAATTGCTTTACCCTCTTTAACTTCTCATCTTCTTTCAAAACACAGTTACAATACTTACTTTGTGAAAATATCCCAAATTCTCACACTGTATTATGCATGTACTTCAAAATATTGTAATCGGTTTACCTTATCCGTATTTCTTATTAAAGGCAAATGATGAAAAGTAGCACCATCTCTTACCTGTTTTCATCATCCAGTATCTGGTATAATAGGTGATTAATATTTATTCAAAGAATAAATTATGAGAAGAGATGTTGAAATGTCACAATGTTGAGGGATCCATTGCTGAATTAATAACCCAAATGATAAACAGCATTAAGCTTCAGAGAATAAATATCACTGGGGGTCTGAGTGACCTAGAAAGATTCCATGAAAGCTTGTGGTCTTAAGGTAGGTCTAATAGGATGGGTAAGATTTGCTGTCACTGAAGAGAGAGGTAAACTTTTCCAGCTGAATGAATAATGAGAACAAAATGTTGGCTAAGAGGAAGGCTTTCTTTGCTCTGAGTGCATATGCTGCTTCTTTGGGGGAATCTAGTGTCTTTATTCTGCTTATATTTTCTCATTATTTACGGTGGTTTCTCTAGATGCAGAGACGGTGTTAGGGCTTCAGCTCCATGGAGGAAGAAAGCGAGGACGGGATAATGCATGAGACGGAGCTAAGCAAGGATATGCAGCCTCCTTTAGGATGTAGCTTTACCGTGATCCCATAGGGAGGTCTGGTGTGGGAACAGCACCAGAGGTGATGCCACCTCAAGGCCAGCAAGGCAAACTTTTTTATCCCAGGTCAGTCAGTGTTGATAGCAGTCTATGTTCTAGAGGGGTGGCATCTCCTGGGCAAAAGACCTCCCATTTGGCTGGAGGCAGTTCTCTAGATAGGGGCCACCTATGAATCTTGAGCAGCCAACATGCCCAGCAGCTGGGCGATGGCCTTGCCTACTAAGATAGATCTGAGCAAGGTACCACCAGGAAATCTGCTCAGTTACCCTGTAGTAAACGTACGCTTTGCCCACTCTTCCACTTCAGCCTCATTCTGTATTGTCTCGCATCACTGCCCCCACATGCTGGGCCACTGCACTGCCTTTACTGGGCACTGCCACTTTCAGAGTGGTCCTAAGCCTCTGGGCACCACTTTGTCTCATCACTGGCACGACTGTCTGACACTATGACCATTCTACTTGGTGACACCGTTTATTGCCAGGCATTGTTAGCTAATCGTGATGATTCTGCAGCTTTCTTCCTGTCAATTTCTGCTGAGGCTCAAAGCTTGTGAGAGATCCCTTACATTGTATTACACTGTATTTGTTAAGTGGGTCCCCAAAGTACAGAAAAATTGGACCCCATGCCTTTCGGAGTTAATAGTGGAGCAGCTCTTTCATGTGCTCTAAGTAAAAGCACCACTCACCCAGTGCTACTTGGGCTTCCCTCTTCCCCAATCACTAATCTGTTATTGGAACACTATGATCTTACTCTCTGCTGCCTTAGGGTCTCCTCCACACTCATATCTCCATTAGTCTTGCACATGGACTTTTGGTAGGTCTGTGCCACCAAAGTTCCAGGCTTCCCGGCCGTATCTGAATCTCAGTAGTGGCATAGCCAAGACCCCAGCGACAGGTATAAAACCCACATTTAGACTAAATTATTTGGTTTGTTGAAACTGAAGTTAATTTAACATGCAACGACTATTATTGGGAAATCGTCATGTTAGGTTCCTTCTGAACCCCCTGGTAAACATACATAGTGTTGCACCAATGCCTGGGTCTCCTATTCTTCTAGACAAATGAAAACAGCCCCAGGAGCTGCTGGTGGAATCACTTACAGGATGAGACATTCAATTGCCAGTATCATTTCTGGGCTGAGCATCTAATCACGCGTGTGAGATCACTTATCTTCTCATCCTCCTGCTGCAGCAAGTATGGAGGGGGCTTAGTGGGCAGATACTGCACGAATGGTTGAAACAGTACTGGTTCTCAAACTGGAGCCTGTATATGGAGGGCGTGGGGAGACCAGAGAAAGAGATAGGCCAGTCCAGATTGGTAGGTGGCAGCTTGAATGAGCAAGGGAACATATGCATGAGGTTTATCTTGGACAGCCACCAGAGGAGTGAAGCTCTGTACCTGCCCACCAGAATTTAAAAAAAATTCTTTTTATGTTTTACTTATTTTTTGAGAGATAGAGAGAGAGAGAGCCTAAGCAGCAGGGGAGTGCAGAGAAAGAAGGGGAACAGAGGATTCAAAGTGGGCTTTGAGCTGACAGCAGTGAGCCTGATTAGGGGCTTGAACTCACAAACCATAAGATCATGACCTGAGTTGAAGTTGGACACTCAGCTGACTGAGCCACCCAGGTGCCCCTTGCCCTCCAGAATTTTAAAAGTTGATATAAAAGCCACATAGACCTTCCAGACCTTCCAGATGATGTCAATAATACCTTACTCTCATATGTCTTTGGAATAGCTCCCACTGTGCAAACAGTAGGCAAAATGTACATTCCAAAACAGGAGAAGATGAGGAGGCTCTGATTGCCCAAGTCCAGCTCGAGGGCCAAGCAGTGGTCACGTCCTCACTATTACCTCCGACAGCAAGCGGTGTGCATCATCAGAATGCACAGAGGATGTTGTGTAATTGAGAAAAATAAGCAATCATTTTTTCTTGGGTTAAGCCACTGAGATTTGGGTATTGTTAGTACGGCATAAACTTAGCCTATCCTCACTAATAGAAACAATCCTTTTCATTCCACTGCTATTCCCCATTTAACTAAAAAGTATGATCTCCATATTGAAGGAGATTTTGGTGAAGACTCTGAGTTAGAAAATTTCATGCTGATAATTTTTTTCAACTCCTTTATTCCTTTCCCTGCCGTCTTTGTCATTGTTGAATCATCTGATATGTTACTAAGAAAACTTTGTGTTTGAGTCAAATGGTTTAGTAGAAAAAATACTGGATATGAGTAGATTACAGATAGCTTATCTGCCACATTTATTAAAATAAGTGAAATATCTGAGTTACGCAATGATTGGGCCATATAATTTAAGAAGTCAGTAATTATATCTGTCTCTCCTTCTCTCTCTGTCCCTCCCCTGCTCTCATTGTCTCTCTCTCTCTCTCAAAAAAGAAATAAAGCATAAAAAATTAAAAAAAAAGAAAAAGAAAAAATGGGGCACCTTGGTGGCTCAGTCGGTTAAGCATTGACTTCGGCTTAGGTCATGATCTCACAGTTTATGGGTTCAAGCTCTGTGTCGGGCTCTGTGCTCATAGCTCCCTCAGAGCCTGGAGCCAGCTTCGGATTCTGTCTCTCCTTCTCTCTGTCCCTCCCCTGCTCTCACTGTCTCTCTCTCTCTCTCTCAAAAAATAAATAAAGCATAAAAAAATAAAAAAAAAGAAGTCAGTAATTAGATCAATCGCATGCCACTATAACGCCAAAGCTTTCAGCCATTCAGATTCTATCTTCCCCCTGCTCTCTTCTTCCTCTTCCTCCTCCTCCTCCTCCTTTTGGGTGAAGTTGGTCATAAGTGTGTTTTCAATCAACATGTCCATTTTGGGAAGTCTGATAACTGTTACTAAGAATTTTATAAATAGATGGTAAAATAAGTTTTTCTCACTGGAATCCCCCAAGTAAACACATCCCCCAAATACCTTTATTTACACCCTGTATTTGGTGTACTGGAACCAAAAAGAAAGATGGAATTAGACATATTCACATTACAACATAAAACTTTGCTTTTGGAATATTATTACTGGCAAGATAATTGAATATTTTAACATACCACCTTCTAAATACAGGGTATGAGCAGTTGGCACATTTAACATTACTCTGAAACATCTATTATTTAGAGAATAGTTGAATAGTAAAACTCACTTCTTTCAAATCCACTGGCTAAAATCCGTGCTTGTTTCATGTGCATGGATCCTGCTCCCCCACTGCACTTTTTAACCATTTAGAAAACGAAGCTGGAGGCCAGCTTTTCAGATTCTCTAATTCCTTTGTTATTCTTAAGAAATGTTCTCATCAAAGCATCCTTTGTTCTTAGAATGAGCAACAACAGGTCACAGCCTGTATCTCATAAGCTTTCTTTATTCATGAAAGTTGTCTGTAGTAAGAACAGCTATACTAGGTAAATTAAGCTATTCTTATTTTTTAATGTCAAAAATTTAAACCAGGAAATACATCTGATAATTTACGTGATAAAGGAGAGCTGATAAAAGAGTCAAACAGAGGATACATTGATGGTCGGGAATATTAGCCATCATTCTGATGTTTTCCCTGTAGGCACTTTATGATGTCATACAGAAAGTCAGCATTTTTGTTACAGAAAGAGAAGACTCTTCAGAGAGTCTTACTATAGAAAAGCATTTCATGTAGGGGAAATACATTTACTTGTTTAACATTGGTGTTTAGACCATCTAGAAATTTTTTTTTAAAAACTTAGAAAATGAAACATTCATGACCACTTACAATTGCAGGATATTGATAATTAAATGTTTTTCAAAAATACATATCACAACAACAGCCTGATATTTACTGGACATGAATTTTGTTTCAGGCATCATGTTCTATGTGGATTATTTCATTTAATCCTCAAAGTAGTCTTTTAAATTAGATACTATTATCATTTCCAGTTTATAATGTGGAAAGCACACATAGGGTAAGTCATTTATTAAAGTTATACATTTAGTCATTTATTATACATGAGTTAAATAAACATTTGTTGGGTACTAGGGTTACAGGAATGAATAAGCATGGGTCCAGCCCTGAGGAACTCTATGCGAGAGATCAACACAGAATTAGCTATTCTTTTTCTTTTTATTAATGTTTATTTATTTGAGAGAGAATGAGAGAGAGCATGCAAACAGGGGAGGGGCAGAGACAGAGGGAGACAGAATCCAAAGCAGGCTCCAGGCTCTGTGCTGACAGCTCAGAGCCTGACTGACACAGGGCTTGAACCCACGAAACTGCAAGATCATGACCTGAGCCGAAGTCAGAAGCCTAACCGACTGAACCACCCAGGCGCCCCAGAATTAGCTGTTCAGTGTGACATGAAAATAACTGTGTGTTTGAAACAGAGACAATGATTTGATACAGGGAAAATAACATTTGGGCAAGAGTAAGATTTCTTCAGAAGGGGAAGATCATTCTAGACATCATAGCCTGTATGTACAGAGACCGCGGGGAATGCTGAGGGGTTGGTGCAGCTGGAGTAGAAAGTTTGGAGTGGAGCTAGACAGTTCAATCAGTCAGTCTTTCATTGAAACACTTTTGCCATTTGCTTCCTTCTTTTTTCCGTCACCTTTCTTTTATACTCTTTATATGCTGTTTTCACAGAATCTGTATAGTTTCTATATTTTGTTAAAAACATGAAATACAGTTACTCAGATGAATAAATATTAGCAAATGTCATACAGTTGATTCAGGGACTTGACAAGAAGAAACTAAAAAGAGAGATCCCATTAATTAGGCCAAAACCATTTCTAAAATTAAGAATCAAACAAAGCTCTGAACATCCTAGATGATCTACGCAAAAGTAAAAAAAGATGCTGAGTGCCACACGTAATTAAAAATGTAATTTCTGAGTCTCAGATCCACTCATGAGGTTGGAAAATCCCTAAGGTTATATAGGGCATTTGAATATACCACAACCCAAGGGGGAAGTCCCTAAAGAAAGGTAAATTTATTTTAGAAGAACAAGGGTTTCCTGAGCTCATGTTTAAAGATACCAATGTGATTTGGGGGTTGAGAGCCTAACAATTTATTTCAGAAGGCTATGTGCTGACATATAAAGTCTAAAATAAGAGTACAAAAGAAATGCTAAGATGGTCTAGAAGATGTAGGGTGATTCAGAAAGTCATGCATACATTTACTACAAATAGGAGACGTATGAAACATGTCATGAGATGCATTTTCTACAAAATGCTAGCAAAATAATCAGGGAACAAATACGAATTTTATCTAGCTCCTTCTAACAAGAGCAGAACCGACTACAGACATAAGAAGGCTAGAACATGAAAAGTACTTATGTCTAGCACGACAGGTCAGGGCCTGCAGGAATCCTGCAAGTAAATGCTTGCTTTCCTTGTTTATTGTTCAAGAACAAAACCATTTAGGGAAATAAGTTTGGCATAATAGTATGTGGTAGCAAAGGCTGATAAAAATACTATTTCATACATGGAAATTGTAGTAATAGAAGATGGCATGAGTTACAAGTTATATATAACATGCGGATTTCTACAGAGGTCCAAATGCCTAATCATTTCAGGGAACATAATGGAGATGGAAAAAAGAGAGGGGGAGTGAGGATGAAGGCTGGTGAGATATAGCAGATGTTACTTTTTTCCAAAAATGGCTACAATACTGTTTCTCATCCCTTCAGTTTTTGCTACTCCTCCCATTGAGAGATGAGGCCCACCATTATTTCAATCTGTTTGTCTGCAGTAGAAGTGTTCAAATTTGCACTGGCCTGTGTCCATGCTGGAAATGCTTTAATCTGGGTGGGCCAGCGACTGTGGTCAAAGGAATGTCATGTGGCCTCTGAGACTAGATCACCAAAAAAAAAAAAAAAAAGGTATGGCTTCCACCTGGTTCTCTTGGGACAATCTGCTGTGCGACCCTGAGCCTCCTTATAAGAGGTTTGAGGCCACCATCCTGTAAGGAAGCCCCAACCAACTAAAGATGCCAAATGTCGATGATCTAAAGAGCTCCAGCTGAGGTTCCGGATAACAGCCGGCATTAACTGTCAGGCACACGAATAAAGATATTTCCAGGTGATTTCCATTAGGCTTCAAGCCCTTCCTTCCAGCTGAGGCCTCATCATGGGGCAGATACAGTGTCCCCACCATTTCTTCACTAAATCACTGACTCACAGACTTCATGATGAGTATAAAATGGCTATCTTTAGCTACTAATTTTGGGAGTAAATTTATTATGCATTAATACATAACAAAACAAGAGAAAATTGAGAATAACGTTTATTGTTAAAAGTATGGAGCTTGCAGAAATAAATAAGCATTTAAAAACTGAAAAAAAAAGTATTGAGCTTGAACATTCTTGTATTCCGTTCCTTGTCAACCTATACCTAGAAGTGGTATTACTAGATCATGAGATCTAACTATCTTAAATTTGACTATTGCCACGCTCCTATGAGTAAGGTATAAGAGTGACCACCAATACTTAGATTTATCATAATAGTAAATTTTATCATTCTGATGAATATGATGAATAACAGGCACCCTGATGAAACAAAGAAAGCTATGCTCTAACCTACCAGCCTCTGTCTATTCCTTCTTCTTTTATTTTTTAATGTTTATTTATTTTTGAGAGACAGAGAGAGAGATAGCATGAGCAGGGGAGGCTCAGAGAGAGAGAGAGATACAGAATCTGAAGACAGGCTGCAGGCTCTGAGCCGTCAGCACAGAGCCTGATGCAAGGCTCAAACTCACAAACCTTGAGATCATGACCTGAACCGAAGCGGGATGCTTAATTGACTGAGCCAGCCAGGTGCCCCTAATACGGTGTGTTTTAATACAGTAAAATCTGCATGTCCTTGGGGAAACAGATAATATGCTGTTTATTCATTAAATGGAATATCACATAGCATTTAAGATGATTGAACTAGATCTACACATATCAATATGATTAATCACAAAAAATATAATGTTGGAAAAGAGCAAACTGCAAAAGAATACATAATGTGATCATATATATATATGCCTTTAGGAACGTGACCAACATTGCTGTAGTTTGACCGTTCAGAAAATCTATAGAGGGCCCCCCAGGTGTTTGCCTCTGTTTTAGCCATGGAGGATACAACACTGAAAAGTAAACATAAAGCTAAACATATAGATCTCAGTCTTCCAGAGTATGCATCCTTGGTAGATACCATGCACGTATATGAGAGAACAAAAATGTGCACAGAGATGTTACCAGTTTCAGAGCAGTGGTTCCTTCTGCAGAGGGAGGAATAAAGAAGGAATAGACAGGGACACCTGGGGGGCTCAGTCAGTTAAGCGTCCGGCTTTGGCTTAGGTCTCATGATCTCACGGTTCATGGGTTTGAGCCCCGCATGCAGCTCAGAGCCTGGAGCCTGCTTCTGATTCTGTGTCTCCTTCTCTCTCTGCCCATCCCCTGCTCACTCTCTGTCTCTCTCTCTCAAAAATAAATAAACATTAAAAAATAAAAGAAGAAGAAGGAATAGACAGAGGCTGGTAGGTTAGAGTCTAGCCTTCTTTGTTTCATCAGGGTGCCTGGGACTGGCTCAGTTGGTGGAGCATGAAACTCCTGATGTCAGGGTCTTGAGTTCAAGACCCATGTTGGGAGTGCAGCCTACTTAATGGAAAACAAAAATTGAAATAAATATGGTAAAAAGCTCATACGTCTAAAATTTTGGTAGCAGTTTTATATTTTGTGCTCTTCTGTTTGAAATGTTACATGGTTTAACACACAAACATAAATCTATTGAAAGGGTATAATGAAGTTCAATACGTATCAGGATAACTAGGTATTGAACTAAAAGAAATCCGTATGATATATTGGAAAGAGTTTATATAGGCTTTGGCTCCAGGTAAACCTGAATGAAAATTCTGTTGCTTCCACTTCCTAGTGTCAGTGGGTGAAATACTTGACCTTCTGGAAGTTCAGTTTCCTAATCTCAAGATAGTTGTAGTAAAACTTAAACTTACCTCATTTAGTTGTTGTTTGAATCAGAGAAAAAAACTGACAAGTAGCCGACATTTATTGAATGCTGGTAAGTGCCAGGCACTGTTCTATGTGCCTTATGTAAATTAGTTATGTGATTCCCAAACTCTGTACTGGTGGATCATTGTGGCAAACTCACGGGGGCTCTGAGGAATCTCAAATGTTTAAGGGAGATATTGTGGTACTCGATGTGTGTTGGACGCTGCGGTAACTTCTAGCTCGAAATATTTTGCAGATTCAAACTTGGATCATGAATATTCCTTGCAGTAATGTTTTATCTTTGCAATACCATTTTAAATTTTTTATATGTTCTATATTTTCCAGTGGCGATTGCCGTAAGTTGCTAGGACACAAATACTTCTTGGTTGTTTGGACATAGTTACTTAAGAAAAAAACTATTCAGTATTTCATTTGTCCAGGGGACACGGCAAAAAGAATTAGGAAGACACTGAAAGAGGTCTGGGAACAGAGAAAGTTTGGGCCCCTTTGAATTGGCTTACTTAATCTTTTTATCAACCTAAGGATGTAATTCCTATTACCTCCACAGAAACGAAGATGCAAAGAGGTTTACTACCTTGCCCACACAGCTCAAAAGAGTATTTTGCAGGATTTCAACTGAGTCAGACTGACTTCAAATCTCACACCTGAAGCCAGTACACTCTACTGTTTCTATGTAACTATGTAAATAGTGTGACAGTGTCAAATACACTATACTGATGAGATGTGTTCTCGGAAGGAATAAAATTTTGAACAGAACATTAGAAGTATGTATTTCAAGCTGGAGCTGGAAGGGACTTGGTACATTTTTGTACGAGAAGAAAACTAAAGCCCTGATGAGTGTCAGACATACCTAGTCACTGTCTGTCTCCTTGTTCCCAGTTGTGGTGAACCTGCGTAAAAGTAACGATGTTCTGTCCAGGAGTGGCCATCAAAACTAGGAGATGCTTGGGATGCCTGGGTGGTTCAGTCAGTTAAGTGTCCGACTTTGGCTCATGATCTCACTGCTGGTGAGTTCGAGCCCTGAGTGGGGCTGTGCGCTGACAACTCACAGCTGGGAGCCGGAACCTGCTTCAGATTCTGTCTCTGTCTCTCTGGCATTTCCCTGCTCAAGCTCGGATTCTCTCTCTCTTCCTCTCTCAAATCTAAATAAACATTAAAAAATAAAAAGGATCTGCTTATAAGGCCACAAGCAGACAGAGAACAGAAGAAACAACCAAATTTGGCGAAGAGTGGCATGGCAGGTATCTTTGGAGCTGATAAGAAGCAATAGATAAAAGTCAGGTGTTTTCCTATTGAGCTCGGGGGATTTTCAATGTTTATTTCAAGCTTTTACTAGAGTACCCGTTCCCGCTGGACAGTCAAGTAACTCTCGCTGCACAGCTCTAATTTGAGCTCTGCGCTTCCACAATCTGTGAAATACTTCCTTCCTTTGTGCTCTGCAGCAGACGATGTAATACTCACTTGTTTTCTTGGTGTCTGGTTTCCTCGGCAGCTGAGGGCTCTCAAGGGCAGGGACCGTGTCTTTTGCCCCAGTCAGTATTTCCAGCGTCAGTCAAGCATAGTGCCTACTAGACAGTAGGTACTTAAAAGACACTTGCTGAGTGAACTTATAAGAAATGTATGTTGGTAGAAAGCTATATATGGACTTGGACGCCATTTACTTAATCAGCCCAAACACAGATTTGTCTCCAATCAGAAACACCTGGTTTGGACTTCCTATAAGTAAGAAATAAATGTTTATTATGTCAAATTACTAAGATTATGGGGTATATCTGATACACAGGCTTCTGTTAGCCTAATACATCTGGTCAATAGCCTAAAATAACTTTCTCTTTCCTCCAAACCAAAATTTTATCAAGAGCCTGGCCTCTCCTTATACATGCAAGCTCGCTTGTAACTACCATGTCGGCTCCCTCTCCTTTGGTCACATGGTGGTGACATACACACATTTTCTTAGCGTGACCTCACTATCATCATCCTCATGTCTTTGTCCTTATTCATTTTATGCATGTTGCTTGGAATGTTTGTCCTTTTTCTTCTTACCTATCCAAATCTCTCTTGCCTTCATTATCTGGTTTAGGCTTATCTACTGTGTTACGCCTTTTCTATAGACTCCCCTGATACTCTTCCTTTGAACCTTACCAGCATGGCAACTCTGGACTGCACGATCTGGCTCATGACTAGGCTGCCTTGCTTTCCTCTTATGTGTTTGGTAGCCTAGTCTCCTGGGTTAAATTCCAAGCTAAGTGTCGGGATCATTCATGGCAGCATCACGGGCTTTAATAGGGTCCTAAACAAATGGTAGTCATTCAGTATTCATGATTCCTTCGCTTCATCGATAGCAGCCTTCCCATATTGCTTACTTTCAATTTGTTCAACAGACTCCAAATCTGATCAGATTGCAGTATTTTGTGAAGTGCCTAGTATATAGTAGACACTTAAAAGATATCTGCATTTCACTAAGCAGAAGTTGGTGACACTAAAGAGGAAGGGAAGAATCATTTCTTGGGTACTAGGATTTAGACCATGCGTCAAAACACAGGAAGAAAAGGAATTTGAGTGGGTGGAAGTTCAGTCTTAGTTCATTGTCAAGTGTCGGAAGGTCAGTAGTCTTAAGGAACTAAAAGAGCCAAAATACCACAGCAAAATGAGCTGAAGTTTGGATTGAAGTCAACTAAATTGTGTCCCACTGATGCCCATTTGAATACATCTAGGCTTTTTCCCCCCAGTTTCAGTATTAGAGGGGTATACAGTAGTGGCTGCTTGCATGGTAGATCTTTCTATACACATGCTCTAGTTGCAATCCTGGCATTGATGCAGTAGCATTGATGCGGTATCTGCAGTAACAATGAAGGTTGGTTGTCCCTGGGATTATGAGCTATGTATGGGTTTGGGTATGGTTGTGGTGTGACAGTGACATCCTGTTTCTTAACATCCTGGAATCTCGCTCTCTGATGCATTTTATGTGGCTCTTTAGTTCTTTTTTTTTTTCCTTTATAGTTTATTGTCAAGTTGGTTTCCATATCACACCCAGTACTCATCCCCACAAGTGCCCTCCTCCATGCCAGTCATTAGTTCTCAGTATTCAAGAATCTCTCATGGTTTGCCTCCCTCCCTCTTACCAACTATTTTTCCCCCTTCCCCTCCCCATGGTCCTCTGTTAAGTTTCTCCTGTTCTACTTATAAGTGAAAACATATGGTATCTGTCCTCTGTGTGGCTCCTTAGTTCTTGATTTTATGCAGTGTAGAGGCCTCTAATGATATGAGAGCTGAATAAGGCATAAACTCTGGAAAACTTTTTGACTGTCTTCTATGGCATGCCAAGGAACAATTTTATCTGAATACATCTTTCTAGGTAAAGAGATTTAAAGAGATTTAAAGAGATTCTAGGTAAAGAGATTCATCCTTTGCCACAGGATGAATCTAAACGTCTAGGAAGAATCAGTATTAGCATGTCTTGGAAAAGTGTGAATGGTGATATTTGTTGTATTGCATTTTTGGATATAGCATTTTCATTATGCCGTGAGATCACTGAATTAAGGACATAGTATGGAAAATAGACAAAACCAGGTATTAAACTGCAAATCTGTTAAGACACTCTCTGTTTTCAATGTTTTTCTCCTCTCTCTTTGCTTCTCTAATGGGCAAAAGAGATGTTTCTCTTCAAGGTCAGCTTTTGGCTTCCCCACAGGCTTAAACTTCATCTCCCCCTTCATCCCAAGGGAATAAATGTTTATCTACGTGGTGGGCTGTGCTAGTCTTCCCGAAAGAGGGGGATTTGTGCCTATATTCTAGAAACAAACTGAATTATTGAATTTATTCTGGGGGAACTAATGTTTTTAATTTTCTTCCATAGGCCTCAAAATTTGATATTAAATATCTCTGATAACATTAATAACTACATGCAATCATTAGAACCAAACAAATATTGAGAGAGCAATTTGTCCATCTCTGCTTTTAGGTATACTTAAGCCACACAGTTTTTCATTTTGTTGTGTAAAAGCTTAGGTCATTTTCACTTGCTTCATTCTCAAGAACAGTGCAACAACATGTTCACTTTTCTTTGAACAAAAATCAAGTCATTTAATGTGTGCTGTAGAGGATGCTTTTAGGCAACAGGCTTGAGCAATGGACACTTAAGTGAGGCACGAGTGACCAACTAACTGAATACAAATAGGCTCATGAAGTGACCCACCTGGAAATGACCATTGGCCCTAACTAACCAATGGTGTACTTACAATCAGGCACAGTTATGAATAAAGGGAAAATTCCATATACCTCCATACTCCCTCATCCACCCCGTAACTATTGCTCCTCACCACCGCCCTGTGGCAGACAGTCTTTCCTTTGCAGTCCTGCCTAATTCTCCCTTACCACATATTCAACAAGCTTCTATCTCCTTTGTTCTGCTTTAGGTGAATTCGTTCACACCCATGGTGCCCACCTACCCCCTTCACCCCCACCTCCCGCCCTGGAATAGCACCACAGATGCTAATATCAGAGAAATGGGAAAATGTCAGCACTGTGGATGAAGATGATACCTAGAAAGGAATGATAGAATTGTTCTCTTCCTGATATTTTCTTGGCCAGCAAGGCGTTTTTTTAAGGGGCGCACATTAGAAAAAAATAGATTTTTGTGAGTTAAGAATACAAATAGATATCTTAAAACTGCTTCATTATTGCAATTATACTAAAATTTTTTGTTGGATCTTCAGAGGAATATAGATTATTGAAAAAAATGTTGGAGGGGTTTAATTTATTTTTTAGAGAGAGAGAGAGAGAGAGAGAGAGAGAGAGAGAGAGAGAGAACGAGCATGAGCAGAGGAGGGGCAGACAGAAAGGGGGATAGAGATCCAAAGTGGGCTCTGCACTGACAGCCGTGAGCCCAATGAGGGGCTCTAACTTGTGAACTGTGAGATCATGACCTGAACTGAAGTCAGATGCTAAGCCTACTGAGACGCCCAGATGCCCTTGGGTGGGTTTCATTTAAATAATAGTTACATGTGTGAAGAATATTGACATCATATAGCACCTTCAATAAAATGGCTATTGATGGTTTTTGTTGTCACTTCCCAACCACTATAGCCGAGGGAGTGCATCTGTCTTCAAGGGTCCCAAACAGACCAGGTTTCGCCACTCACCACTAACAAAATACAAAGACAGGAAAACCAGCTGGTGGTGAAACCAGAAAGGAATTTATATCAGTAAGGACAACACTGGGAAGACAGCAGACTAACTTCTCACAAACTGTCTCCAAAGTGCCAAAATACCTCAGGTTTATTTAAGGAAAATATGTCACAAAGATTGGTGGGTATAGGCAGGTGAGCAGCAAAGGTCAAAATGATCATTGTCTTGGGGTCTGTCAAGGGGGTCTTGCTGGCTCAGGTCAGTCCTTACACTTAATAGGCTAGTTTGGCTTCCCATCAGGAGATGCTTTACCCATAGGGTCTTTGGCCTGAGTTAAGAGATAAGCTGAAAGGAAGAGCTTCATCTATTAGAAAGTAGGGACTGAGGTCAAATTGGATGTAGTTGAGGTCCTCTTTGACCACCTCTAAGTATTCCAGTTATTTTATAACTTTATTTTGAAGTCTTTAATGATTGATTTCAAAAACGGGAGTTTCCCCTCAGGTTCATTCACTATGTCAAGCTCCATCGAGATGTTATTAAGCTTCTGGGATGTGCCTACATTACAAATCTTTGAACAGCTAAGAGAAATTGAGAGTCCATTACCTATTTTGCCTTAAAAGATGGTTTCAAGGTGTCTAGCCTGGGAAGAATGATGGTAAAAGTGACAAAAACAAAGAAAAACAAAGAAACCAACTAAGAGAGGAAAAATAGCTACTTCAGTTTGTGGACAATGGTTATAATAGGACTATAGATGTTTAAGAGCAGCCAGGAGAATATATTTGAACACCTTAAAAATTAGAGATGGAGATGCCAAATTCACAGGCATCAGTGTTCTGTTGAAGGCTCGTGGTTGGTTAGTTTACTGTGTGATCTTCGTCGTCCATCCTCTAAGCACTACCCAGCTCTGTCCGATCCATTCCATTTTTTAAGATTTTAATTTTTTTCTTTCTAATACACTACATCACACTTTTTGTGACTGTGTCACATGGGGAGTGCATTCGTGGGGAGAGAGAAAAGGTTTCTACTACTCTATGAATCAGGAAAAGAAAAGGAAAGGGAAGGGAAGGGAAGGGGAGGGGAGAGGAGGGGAGGGAAGGGGAGGGAAGGGAAAAAAGGATTCCTGCTGAGGTGCATGAATGACAAAGCCCCTGATGAACTGTTGTGCAAACAGAATCATTTCAGTAACAGGAGCCAAGTCTCCTTGTTAAACTGTGCCTGATGTTTGACACCCTCTGTTGCTACTGTTTTATCACAGCTAGCTCCACATTCAGAATTTTTTTATTATGAACTCTGTGAGAAGCCATTAAAAGCATTCTCTGATGATACAGTCAGCTCTGGTAAAGACATTTGAGCTTTAACATAGAAATGAAGGTGGGGAACGTTTCTTGTATCTTGTTTAATAGGGAACGTGGTCATGTCCTCCTTTCATATACACTTTAGATGACATCGAGTAGATTTAGAGCGACTTGTAACAAAATGGGATTGGTGTGTCAGTAGACTTCCTTCACCCATCCTTTTATGGAGATCTTGATGTGGTAAAATGTCCAATTGTGGGTTCAGCACAATTATTTTTGCAACATGATCCTGTATTTCAGAGTACCTCATCATTTAAAAAATATCTCTGTTTTAATCCTTCTTGACAAAAATTTAATTCACTCTGATGCGCAAGGGTAGTTACTGCCTCACAAAAGTACCAGCAGAAACCAATCAACAAAGATTTCTTTAGTCTTAACACTAGGCAGGCAGATAAGTTAGAGTGAAATATATGGACAGCTTTCCACAAATGGACATCTGTACTGAATTTGTTCATCTCTGAGTAGGTATGTGTGATGCAAATGGTACATCATTGTGGAGTTTCCCGAGTGGAGAGCTGTACGTTTGGACAAACAAGGAGTGTGATGTGCTTTGGAGAGGTCATACCTTGATGCAAAGCCCTTTATGTTGCTTTGATTATGGCATCTTTCTTTACCAAGTATCGGGAGTCACTTCTTGCCTAAAAGAACTGTGGTCAGTTAGACAAGAAAGCAGTTCATAATTCATTTGTCTTTTATTTCCTTTACTCTAATGTATACTACAAACTGTCCCCTCTCAAAAAATTTCAACATCTCAAGTTCAATGTCTCCTCCATGCATCATTCCATAACTCCTTAGTGAGTTGCTAAACCTGCCACTAAACTACAAAAGAACATATCACAACTCGAATATGAGCTAGTAGGTGTCAGCTGTTAAAAGCTGAGGGAAATTTACTTTAGGAGACTATCTTAAAATAAGGATTGTGGATTATCCATTAAACTCTTCATGTTTGATTTTGTGTTGATGTTAGCATGATATATGTACAGAGATGGTAATCCAAATGAGAGATACAGTCTCCAACCTGAACTTTCTTCTCTAAATGACACTCAAACATGCTATAGACATTTAGTAACAGTGGTTACCATTGTGTGTCCACTTGACTAGACTAAGGGATGCTCAGAGAGCTGGTGAAATATTATTTCTGGGTGGGTCTGCGTGTGTCTGTAAGAGATTAGCATTTGAATTGGTAGGCTGAATAAAGATCCAGTCTCTCCAATGTGGGTAACCATCATCCAGTCCATGGAAAGCCTGACTAGAACAAAAAGGTGTTGGGTGAATTTCTTCTCTGCTTAAGTTGGAACATCCATTTTCTCCTGCCCCTAGCCTTTGGAATGGTTTGGGATTTATATATACCACTGGCTCCTGTGGTTCTCAGGCCTTTGGGTTTGGACTGAAACTATACCACTAGTTGTCCTGGACTGATAGCATCTCATGGGACTACTCAACCTTCATAACTGTGTGAGCCAATCCCTCATAATAAATGTCTTTCTATATTCTACATATCCCATTGATTCTATTTCTCTGGAGGATCCTAATTCAATGACTTATTAAAATAATGCTTCAAGTCCCTATAGTCATATGAAGCTCCTATAAGAATATTAAGTTATTGGCCATTTAACTTTTATATCAAGTTAAGCACATATTAGTATTTGAAGTCAAATGAAAATCTGTGTAAAACATTGGAAGACACAGATTCTTCCTTTGAACTTAAGACTCCATATTGGATCAAAAGTTGAGTAGTTAAAAGTCTTTTTAGTATGTCTCCTGAAAGTTTTCTGGCCACTCTTGTTTCCACTTGGGTAAAACAAATGTACTAATGATGAATACAGTGCTTCAGGTACGGCAGCTGAGAAGGCGCTCTCGGAATAACACGTTGAATCCCCATGTTGTACACTTGAAACCAATATAACAACTAATATAACATGTAAATTACACTTCAATAAAACAGGAGGGCTCTCAGTTCACAATGTGCATTGTGGTAGGAGGAATTATGTCCCTCTCCCCCATAAAGATGCCCATTTTCTAATCCCTGGAACTTTTGATTCTGTTGCTTTACATGGTTTAAATGACTTTACAGAGGTGTTTAATTTGAAGCATTTTGAAACAAGGAGAGTAAGCTGGTTTTTCCCAGGTGGAACCAATCTAATCACTTGGGTCTTTTAAAGCAGAGAGACATTCCTGGCTCTGGGCAGAGAGAGAGGCGTCCATGGAAGGAGAGTCAGAGAGTGCGGGTTGATGATTCTACCTGTGTTCCTGACTCTGAAGATAAAAAGAGGTCAAGAAGCTGGAAATGGAACAGAGTATTGGTGAGTTGAAACTGGTTTAATAATTTCCTAATATTAATGTATACAACTCTTGGGCTCCTTGTTTAGAACGTATATCACCAGGTCTAACCTCCGGCATCCTGATTCATTTTATCTAGTGTGGGAGTATATCTAATGCCTGATTCACTGTATCTAAACTGAAATTAACTTCATTTGGACAATTATTAATCAAGATGAGCTCAAAACCATTTTAGCTTGATTTTATTAAAAGTAAACTGCCATAATGAGAAGGAATGAAATCATGCTATTTGCATCAATATGGATGGAACTGGAAGGTATTATGCTGAGTGAAATAAGTCAGAGAAAGACAGATACCATATGTTTTCATTCATATGTGGATCTTGAGAAACTTAACAGAAGTTACAGAGATGGTAATCCAAATGAGAGATACGGTCTCTAACCCAAACTTTTATCTCTGTATGACACTCAAACATGCTACAGACATTTCCTAATAGTGAAAGGGAGGAAGGGAAGGGGGATAAAAATAGTTACAAAGAGGGAGGGAGGCAAACAATAAGAGACTCTTTTTTTTTTTAACCACATGTATTTTTATTTTTATTTTTTATTTTTTTAATGTAACACAATTTATTTTTTTAACATATGCAAGAGACTCTTAAATACTGAGAACAAACTGAGAGTGGATGGGGGTTGGAGGAGAGGGGAAAATGGGTGATGGGCTTTGAGGAGGGCACTTGTTGGGATGAGCACTGGGTGTTGTATGTAAGGGATGAACCACGGGAATCTACCCCCAAAATCAAGACCATGCTTTACACTCTGTATGTTAGCCAATTTGACAATAAATTATATTTAAAAAAGTAAATTGCCATATTTACCTCATAATTTAGTCTTTTTTCCACATTTATTTATAGAATCAGAAGTGACATATGCACAAAGGTACTTTTGAGTGCATTTTAGTCAGCTCGTGGTCACTTCAGCAGCACATGTACTAAAATTGGAACAATATAGAGATTAGCATGGTCCCTGCACAAGGATGACATGCAAATTTGTGACGTTAGTCAGCTTGATGGCCTTTTTCTAGAAAATTCAGAAATTTTTAACCTCAGGTTTAGAAAACTTCACGAGGGGTACTTGACCAGAAGGATCAGTAATGTCTTCCCCCAGGACATTTACTACACATTTATTTGTTTACTGCGTGTTTGCCAGGCTTGTCTGGAAATTCCATTTAGACAGATATCAGGAGCTCTACCAACTGGCAACAGGCCAGACTCCGTTAATCAAAAAGTACTTTGTTTTCAGGTGCTACCATTTTTGGTTAACAGTAGGAGAGGTGCAGAGCTGGGATAGGTTGAAGAAGTACTCAGGAAATAAAATGAGTCGATCTGACAATCTGATGAAGGTTTGCAGAAAAACGTTCTAGAGTTTCAAGCTTAAGTTACTGGATGGATATGTCCCTAGTCAAGGAAGAAATGCTTTTGGTGGAAGTTTAATTTTGGAGATAATATTTTTTGGGATATATGTGGGAGCTAATTATCAGTGAGTAACTACAGATACATGGGAATCTGCAATTCTCTGGTGGGACATACGGCCCCCAAATTTGCCGGTGCTCTCATTCTCAGAGATGTTGTTCTACATGACAGAGACTTTACACATGTGTTTGAAGTTAAGAATCTTAAAATGGTGGGGGGGGGGGTTACCCTGCACTATCCAGGTGGGTTCAATCCAATCACAGGCGTTCTTTAAAGCAGATCTTCCCCAGCTGCAGAGAATCCCAGAGGGCAGCATGGGAAACACGCACCCTATTGTTGCTGGTTTTGAGGTAGAAAGGCAGCCTTGAGCCAGGAGTGCAGCGTGATAACCTCCGAGATGCTAGAAAAGGTAAGGAAATGCTTTGTCAGGGAGCCTCTAGAAAGAACTCGGGTCTGCCAACACGTTGTGTGTAGTCTAGTGAACTCCTGAAACTGATTTTGGACTTGTGACCTCTAAAACTGTAAGGGAGTAAACCTAACGTTGTTCTGAGTAAGCTATTTGTGTTAATTTTCAACAGCAATATAAAATAATAGAGCAGTTATCCTGTTTTCCAAAAACCAAGTTAAGTTTATGAAACTTGATAACGTAACTCTCTGGGGCTGCGTTCTCTAAAGCCAAACAAATTCCCCCTCCTCAGTTCCCTTTCATTTTGAGAGCCATTGGTGTAGTTGTTGATCTCTGATCTGGGTTTTCAGGGACAAATTATTTTGTTTGGAGGATGTTTTGGAGGAAGCCTGCGGGTGAGGCATGCTGTGGTATACAACAGAAAACATGAGACTGACTCTCTGCCAATCACACGGTCAAAGCCAAATTTTGAAACAGAAAAATTCACACTCTGCCCACGTTCTCATTCTCAATATCTATCAGTTTGGATTTGCTCCATCACTAGTGAAACTCATCTGATGCTTTCCTGAGCAGCGGTGGTTGAGCTGTGTTTAGAGAGTGAAGTGTGAACCTGCTGGCTATCCGAGGATGGCTACATTTAGAAGCAGCAGTGTAAATTGGACAGCTGTCTCTTCCATAATCTCTGATCCTTGTTGTTCAATGTTACAATGCAGGCTGTGAGTCAGGGGAATCCCTTGATGACCTGGCTGAGACAGTGGTGGTCAGCTTCCTCTGCTGTAAAATTACGCTTTTTTCTTTGTTACATATTCTAGTCTTTGGACGAAACCAACGATGTGCAACCCAAGCATAAGGAGTGGGGAGTTAGGTTCTGCCTTCTTAAATATGGAAAATCTACATAGGTTATTTGGAATTCTGTGCAGATTTGTGTAGTCTCCATTTTTCTTTTTTTTTTTTTTTTGAGTAAAGTCTTTGTAGCCATATGGACTTGTGACTCCTATACTCTGATTTATAATGCAATACTTCTTTATTTTGTTGATAACTTTTTTTGGCTTCAGCCCCTGGAAGCTCTTTAAGTTTGTTTCTGTTTCCTGTTGACCTACTCATATTACTATATTTTATTTTTTGTTTGTTTTATTTTTCTTTGTTTTTGAGTACCACCTTACTTTCCGGCAATAGACAATCTCGAGATTCATCTTGTACATAATGGTTTATTCTTTGTGCTATAAGGTTCTGCAAGTTTTAATAAAGGCACAGTGCATTTCTACCATTACATTTTATATAGAATAGTTTAATCACACTAAAAACTTTTGTGCTACATCAATTTAAACTCCTACTAACCTCTAGCAACCTGTTCATTACCTTTATAGTTTTACCTTTTCTGGAATGTCATCATACAATTTGTGGCTTTTGCAAATTGCTTTTTTCACTTATTAAAATGCATTTCAGATTCATGTTTCTGCCTTGTTTGATAGCTCATTACTTTTTATCACTGAATAGTATTCTATCACATGGATACACAACTTTTCTCCTGTGCATTCACCTGTTGAAGGGCATTTTGGCTGCTTGCATTTTTGACAGTTATGAATAAAGCTGCTATAATGATTCATGTGCAAGTGTTATGTGGACCTGAGTTTTCAACTAAATAAGGTAAATATTCAAGCCTTTGTCTCTTTTTTTTTTATCAGATGTTTTTCTATTGAGTTATAGAAGTGCCTTAGATATTTTGGAAATTAACTCCATATTGATGATTTTCAATCTCCCCCCCCCCCCCATTCTGTAAGTGGTCTTTTCATGCTAGTGATTGTTTACTTTGCTGTGGGAGTATTTTAGTTGGTACTCACACATGTCTATTTTTGTTTCTGTTGTCTGCACAGATCATTACCAAGACCAATGTCAAGAAGCTTTTCTCCTATGTGTAGCTCTAAGAGTTCTGCAGTTTCAGATCCGATGTTGAAATATTTAATCCATTTTGAGTTGACTTCTCTGTATGGTGTAAGGTAGGGCATAATTTTCTCTTCTTCCTTTCCTTCCTTTCTTCCTCCCTCCTTCCCTTCCCTTCCCTTATTTTTTTGTGAATATGCATACCCAGTTTTCTCAGTACCATTTGTTGAAGAGACAATCCTTTCCCCATTCTATTTCCTTGGCATCCTTGTCAAAGATGAGTTGATTAGATGGGGTGGGGTATTTGAGGGCTCTGATCCTATTTCTTGGTCTTCATGTCTGTATTTATGCCAGGCCCCTGCTACTGTAATGACTGTAGACGTAGTGTATACACATTGTACTGTATGTCTTAAAACTGAGAAGTATGATGCTTCCAGCTTTGATATTCTTTTCAAGATAGAAGCCCACAAATAGCAAAAGCTATGATTCCAGACGATTTTAAACTTGTTCTTTTTCTATTTTTATAAAAAATATTTTGATGGGATAATATCAAATCAGTGTAGTAGATCACTTTGTATAGTATGAATATTTTAACAATATTAAGTCTTCGGATCTATCGACACAGGATGTCTTTCCATACATTTGTGTGTCTTCTTGCTGCTGTCATCAAGGTTTGATAGATTTTAACATACAGATATTTTGTTGTTAGTGTATAGAAATGCAACTGGTTTTTATATGTCGATTTTTATACCCTGGAACTTGACTGAAGGGGTTGATTAGCTCTAATGATTTTTGGTGGAGTCTTATGGTATTCTGCTTACAGGATCATGTTATCTGCCAACAGGTAATTTTATCTGAGTTTTTATGATTTGAGTACCTTTTAATTTCTTTCCGAATGGCTCTGGCTAGGACTTCCAGTAGTATGTTGGATAGACGTGATGAGAGTGGACCCTTTGTCTTGTTCCTGATCTTAGAGGAAAAGATTTCAACTTTTGCACCATTGACTATGGTGTTAGCTGTGGGCTTCTTATACATGGTCTTTAGTATGTTGAGTAATGTTATTTCTCTTCCTTACTGTTTGAATAGTTTTATCATGAAAGGCTGTTGAATTTGTGGAATGTTTTTCTATATCTATTGATTTGATCATGTTATTTTCATCCTTCATTGTGTTAATGTGGTATATTACACTGATTTGCGTATGTTGAAATATTCTTGGATCCTAAGGCTAAATCCCACTTGGTTATGGTGTGTAATCTTTAATGTACTCTTGGATTTGGTTTGCCAATATTTTTTTGAGGATTTTTACATCTATTTTCATAAGGCATATTGGCTTATTTTTTTTTCTTGTAGTATTTTTGTCTGGCTTTGATATTAGGGTGATAATGGCCTTATAAAATGGATTTGGCAGTTTTTCTCCCCTTAATGTTTTGTGAAGAGTTTGACAAATTCTTGTTAATCAACAGAATGGACAGGCAGTATGTGAAATGGGAGAAAACAAACCATATATTTGATAAAGTGTTGGTTTCCAAGATAGGAAAGGGACTCTTAAAGCTCAATAGTATAAAAAAAAAAAATCTGACTTAAAAAAATGGGCAAAGAACAGATGTAGTTATTTATGTAATTTATTTGAAAACTTATGTACACATAAACACCTGTATATGAATTCTTACAGTAGGTTTATTCATAATTGCCCTAAACAGGAAACAACCAAGATACTATCCAATAGGTGGAAGGCAACAAATGACAAAGGTTAAGCTTGTAGAGGAATTGGAAATCTTGTGTACTGTTGTTGGACACGTAAAATGGCACAACAGCTATGGAAAAAGTATAGAGATACCTCAAAACATTAAAAAAAGAAATACTGTATAATTCAGTAATTTCACTTCTGAGTGTTTGCCCAACTGAATTAAAATAAGAATCTCAAAGCAATATCTTCACTCCTATCTTCATCTCACTACTAAGAACAGTAGCCATGATAGGGAAACAACCTGTATCCATGGAGAGATGAATGGTAAAGAAAGTATGGTATATAAATATAATAGAGGATTCTTCAGCCTTTAAAAATAAAGAAATCCTGTCATCAGTGACAGCATGGATGAACCTGGAGGACATTATACCAAGTGAAGTAACCCAGTCACAGAAGGACAAATATGGCTTGATTCAGCTGCTGAGAGGTACCCAGAGAAGTCAAAATTATAGGAGCTGAATCAATCGTGTTTGCCAGGGGCTTGGCATGGGGAAAATAATATTCACTTGTTATAAAGTTGGAGTTATGCTACATGAATAAGTTCTAGGGATCTGCCATACAACATAGTGCCTATAGTTTATAGTATGGTATATGTACTTCATAGTTTAAGAGGGTATATATCTATTAAATGTTACAACACACACAAAAAAAGCAAAAGGAACACAAGGAAATTCTGGAAGGTGTTCAATATGTCTATTATCGTCTTTGTGGTATTGGTATCATGGATGTTTGCATATGTCCAAACTCATCAAATACATGTCCAAACTCCTACATATACATACATACATACACACATATATATGCAGTTCTTAAAATCAGTTTTGTCTCACTAAAGCTGTTTAAAAAAGAAAAATAAAATAAATTCATGGGTACAACTTACAGGAAAAATGTAAGTTAGGTAAATACCTACTAGCCTATGTATATGGATTGTGTAGTAAGACAATATTGAGCTTTGTAAGAAACCGTCACACCATCTTTCAGAGTAGTTGGGCTATTTTATATTCTCATCGACAGTGACTGGGAGATCCTATTACTTAGCATCTTGCCAGCAGTGGGTGTCATCAGTACATCTTGATTTTACTTGAGCGAGACCTGTACTGAACTTGTCATCTATAGAACTGATCTGTAGAACTGCACGACAATAAATGTGTATTATTTGAAGCCAGCACATTTCTGATAATTTGTTACAGAAGCAAAAGAAAACTAACATGCCTGTGCAGCACTTATGTTAGGCTCACCCAAAAATGTATGTATTCCTCTATCTGCTGGTTCACATCCAATTACATCTTCTTCAGAGGCCGAGTACCAGAATATAACACAAGACTTGGAAACGTATTCAGGAGTAGGAGAGAAATTATTACATTCTTTCTCTCCATTGAAAAACAAATAGTTTTTACCAATGCCAAGGTGGGACATTATTTACCAAACTCCCCCCCCCGCCACTTCCACCCTTGGTATAAAGAAACGTTAATAAATAGGATATTAAAAGTATTTTGCAGCTTACTTTTATCTGAAAGTATGTTAAATACTGTTAGGTGTATACTTTTTACGTTTTCCTTCAACTTGTTTTTAGGTGTCTCTGCACTTAAAAATTTTTTTAATGTTTATTGTTCTTGAGAGAGACACACAGAGCACCAGCAAGGGAGAGGCAGAGAGAGAGACAGAATCTGAAACAGGCTTTAGGCTCTGAGCTGTCAGCACAGAGCCCGATGCAGAGCTTAAACTCAGGAATGGCGAGATCATGACCTGAGCCTACTGTGACACTCAACTGACTGAGCCACCCAGGTGCCCCATCTCCACTTTTTAAATAAAACTTGCCTTGAAGTTTTCAGTTCTTCAAACAGAATCTCAAGATTAATATCTTAGGTTTAGTAAGATGGTCAGGAAAATGCAAGAATACCTAAGAGTTTAAAACCTAGTTTTTGAGATAGTCTTATGCCTGATATGGCAATTAACAATCCAGAACAAAAATTTTTATTTATAAGCATTTACACCGATCTGTTCACCTAAGCAATATACTTCTTAGGACTTTTGACATCACTTCTAATACATTTCTTCTTCATTGCCTGTCATTTCTGGTTCTCCCAGACATGGGGCCACCTACTTGTTCTCTACCCTATATTTATTTTCCTCTACCTTAAAAAGCCACTCACAAACTTTGACTCAACATTACAAAAAAAGGTATTTTTATTCCAATTCATTAGAAAAAAGGCTAATTATAAACTTTCTTTAAAAGAATGTAGGATTTCAAACTGTGTTAAAAAAGATTAAGGATTTATCAACATGTTTTTTTTCTTTTTAACATTTTAATTTCCTTATCCACCCTCTTTTCACGTATCTATTTTATAGGAAAATTCATAGCATCATATACATAAGAAAGAAAGTAGTGAGAAATCTGTACTGGAGTATACCTACCCATATTTAAGTTTATCAGAAACTAGTAGGAATGCAAACATCTTTAAATAACATCTGATGAGGTGATGGAAATTAAAAAAAAAAAAGGAAAAGTAAAGTGCTAAGCAAAACTTATACTCAAGATCTATACGTCGGAGATGCAGAACATTTGATATACCTTTAGTTCTTAATTTTAGCAGAAGAGAGATGATTTCTGCTAAGATCAAGGACTCAAAGAACACGAGTTGTTTCACGTGAGAGGTGAACAAATACTGAGTACAATGGCAAGAAGACAATTGTTTTACCTGGAGGATTTACAATCTAAAGAGGGAATGACCGGTACAGATGTAACTAATGATTTACATTATTCTAATGTAAATCTTAATATAAAGTAAGGAGGAGGGAGCACTTGGCTTGGACTTGACAGAAAGATAAGAATTTGACAAATGGGAACAGAATGGGCAAAACCAGAAGTGGAAAAGGATAATGAATATTTAAGAAACATGAAATAATCCTGCATAGGTTTTGGATCGATTAAGAGTGAACAGTATGCTGGAAATTGAACAAAGGTTACATTTTTGGAAATCCCTGAAAGTCCAACAAAATTCTACTTCCTTCACTAGACAATAAGATGCCATTGAAGATGTTCAACACCATTACTTTGCAAAAATACTTAAGGCAAATCAGATGAAATAATAAAAATGCAATTGAGATTTAAGAGGTCATTGCTGTTGTCCCTCTAACTTTGGATTTCAAACACGAGTGTGCATGACAATACTTTGGAGGGTGAACTAAAAAGCCAGTGCCTGGTCTCAGCCCCTGAGACAATGAATCAGTTTGTAAGTGGTGGGACTCAGAACCTTGACAAGCCCCTCAGGCAGTTCTATGCATATTAAAGTTTGAGTGGCTAAGTGACAGATGGGAACCTGACCTTGAATGTGGACAAGAAATGGCTCATAGGGTACCAATCAGACAGTGAGCACCCTAGCTGCATAATCTGAATTTATGTAGATGACTCAGTTTCAATTCGGAGGCTCACTTAACCAAAGCATCAAAAACAATGAATGTTTAAGCCCTACATCACTAATTCTCAGAACTGGGTTGTGAAGGTGACTGTAAAACTGAGCACTGCCTTCACACACGTTTTCTGGTTGGATCTAGCAAGCTGAGACTTAACAGACTAATAGAGTCATGCCATCACTTGTTCTCCTGTATCCTCAAAGCCTGGTAGGGCTGCTGAGAGATTGTGAAAAACAGGGAGATGAGATTGAGTTCTTTCAGGTCAGAGATACTAACTCCTTCATCTGTCAATCGGGGTCAATGTTAGTGGAATGAAGTGATGGATGAACAAATGAATGAAGAGGAACCTGGCTGGTTTTTGATGAAGGTTTACAGGACAGTTGGTCCAATCATTTCTGGAAAAATACTATCAGTATTGTCCCAGTGACAAAGATTTTTAAAGATGATACAGCATCGTTTCAAAAAGTCTCTGTGGCTTTCTACCACACCTAGGAACACGGGTAAAGCCCAAAGCTGAAACCTATTAGTCTTCCTTGTGTGGCCTTTACCTCCTAATTCTAGAAATCCTTCTGTTGGAGTTTTGTTCATGGTCACAGTCAATGGTAGAAAGGTTTCTCAGAGGAGGACATTCCTGATAGAAGATTTCTTTGAGCCTCTCTGGGGCAGTATGCATTTCTGGAACCAGATTCTTTTCCTTATCCTTAGAAAACTCAGTAGAGAATCACACAAATCACAGAAGAGAGCCTCAAAGAAAAGCTGGTCTTATACAGCAGACTTGATTTGCTCTAAAGAAATGCAGTTGTGAATAAACTGTTTGAACAGTATTTATAAATATTTCTTAATAGAAAAAAGATCTTGAGGGATGATAATAGTAGGTCTGCTTGAACAAGGTGTTAAATTCTGGAGAACAACTATTTTATAGGCCATTTATTAGAGCATAACTGTTTAAAGTTACCAAAATTAAAAATAAAATCAAAATTACTATAATTATGGAACATTTTTATAGCAATGAGAATTCCTTCAGTTTAATAGCTACTGAAGTAATCCCTCTTGCACAAAGAACAGAAGGCCAGTAATAAAGAACAACTTTGATATCCATATGGTATTATTACTATAGGATTATAGTATTATTTCTAATATGTTTGGTTCTTGAGCTCTGGCTCGAGCTTTGTCACTTGGAAGATGAATATATCCCATACGAGTTTGACTAACTGATGTTTCAGCTTCTAAGATTTTATGTATGGTACAGTGGCTTTTTAAAAATTATTTTTAATGTTTTATTCTTGAGAGAGAGAGAGAGAGAGAGAGAGAGAGAGAGAGAGAGACAGAGCATGAACGGGGGAGGGGCAGAGCAAGAGAAAGACACAGAATCTGAAGCAGACTGCAGGCTCTGAGCTGTCAGCACAGCACCTACAGTGGGGCTCGAACTCACGAGCTGTAAGATCATGACCTGACCTGAAGCCAGATGCTCAGCTGACTGAGCCACCCAGGCATCCCCGTATGGTACAGTGTTTTAAGTTGAACGCTTGAGATAGGAATCCAGCAGTTTGATTTATTGGTGAAGTTGTATGATTTGCTTTTTTTTTCCACTGCAGAATATTAACATTGCTCTTAGGTGACTTGAAATCGATCCTATTTCTTTCATTTGACTTTTGCAAGGATTATAAAAATGACAATACTGTGCTACAGAAGATTTGCCCTTAGAGAGGGCAAATAGAGCAGAGGTTTTTGTCACCACACTGTATGATGACATACATTTCATCCCACATGGTAAGCTGCTGTGTAATGGAAACAATGAGCCCACTGATGCAGACAAAGTAGCTATTGTCTGAGGGCCGCCTGAGTCATTCTCAAGTCACAGAAAGTATGGTTATTAACTTTAATCATAATCATAGGCATTTAGAAATCTTAGTACATAGCTCCAATATATAGAAGTCTGCAACTGAGCAGAAATTTAGACTTAAATTTCACATTGACTGGCATGGTCAAATTTACCTTGTAGAATATGAAATAACAGACCAGGAACTATGTCCTCTATGGCCTTTCTTATGAAATTAACAGGTTTTAAAATCAGTCATCATACACAATTTTAATAACATTCAGGGGTCATCATTAATCCCATTAAAGACTAATTTTAGATGCCAAAGTATTTCAAATCAAGCTATTGTTTCCTTTCAGATACAATATTAATACTACATTCTTAGATTATATCTTTAATTATAATTTGCAAGCGTCTGTCTAAACAATGAACAAGTGCAAATAATTTTTTTGTGAGATAACCACATTTACCCTATGTTTATCATCCAAGTATACATTAAACCCTTGTGTGTGTGTGAGATAAATATTTAACAATAAGAATAGACTCAATATATTTCTTTAATGGATTTGTTTAGAAATGTTCTCAAGATTTACTGAAACTTTGAAGACCGGAAAAATGAATATAAGCATAAAATTGAGTAGCTTCTAATTGTAGGTCCAAGTCCTGTAACTAAAGCTAAGAAGACAGCACCCCCCCCCACCCCCTGGGAAAAACTATGCTGATCTGGTGGGAAGGGGGACATCGTGATAGCAATTAAACAAGAAGCTTAAAACCCTTTTTAAACATGGGATTTATTTGAGTAGGAATTTACTTTTGACATGTAGATTTAGTTTTACCAGGAATTTTCTAACTTCAATTGAGTATTTCAAGTAATACCTTGAGGGACTGTGAGAAAAGCTAAATGTGCGGCCCTTCCTCTGTACAGCCGGACAGATTGGAACTTCCAGGAGCAAGAGGATTCATTAAATTACTTCTTCTGAATGGAACCCGTATACTAACTTGATGGGGAGGTACCAAAATACTATATATGGACCTAATCAAAATAATAGTGTCTTAAGGAGACAGAGAATGGTCATTGGGTATTTAAAACGTGAGTGGACATGTTAATTTCCATTGATACCTGTTTATGATATGTCACAAGTACAGTAACTTTTATGGCAGCAAAATTTTTTGAAAAGTTGCAAGTATTTGGGGACACATTCATATCATGGATTTTATGAGTATACTTTCCAGAATTCATTCCTTCATTCATTTCATCATTATTCTTTTCTAAATTTATTGAATATATGCTAAACCTGGGATGCTCAAAGAGAATCTGCATTCTCTAGTCTAATAGAACTCCACACAGTGCTTCCTTGTGCCTCAGTGGTTTGCAGAGTTGGCAGTGAACATAATTCCTTCCATTTTTACTTTCTGCCTCCTCTCTAATATTTGAAGTAAATTAAAAAAAAAAAGGGTTTTTTCCCCCTAATGTTTTATTCATTTTTGGGAGAGAGAGAGAGAGGGACAGCATGAGCAGGGGAGGGTCAGAGAGAAAGGGAGATAAAGAATCCGAAGCAGGCTCCAGGCTCTAAGCTAGCTGTCAGCATAGAGCCCGACATGGGGCTAGAACCCACAAACTGCTAGATCATGACCTTAGCTGAAGCCAGATGCTCAACCAACAGAGCCACCTAGGTGCCCCTGAAGTAAATTTTTAAACATTTATTTATTTTTGAGACAGAAAGGCAGAGCTTGAGTGGGGGAGAAGCAGAGAAAGAGGGAGACATGGAATCTGAAGCAGGCTCCAGGCTCTGAGCTGTCAGCACAGAGCCTGATGCAGGGCTTGAACCCATGAACCATGAGATCATGACCTGAGCAGAAGTTGAGCCTTCACTGACTGACCCGTACAGGTGCCCCTGGAAGTAAATTCAGGCTGGGACCAATAGTAACAGATCTTAGGATGCAAAATTGAGATACTGTCATTGAGCTGATTTATTTGCCTGGCATACCCTTGTTTTTGGAAGGAAATCTTTCTGGGGCACCTGAATGAAAAACATAAATTGGTTGCTAGCAAGCTGTTCCCCCAGGGTACTACATACGTGCAGACAGGTTGCACTGGGTACTGGAGAGGGTCTAATGGAAATCCCCTTTTAAGGTTAAATAGCATTCAGGTTGGGAAATATATTTTCTTTGTTGCCAAGGAGTGGCTTGGATGTTCTCTTGTAGGAAAAGAGAAAATGTCCTTTACCAGGATGGAAAGATGAATAGGGCTTGAGTGGGCGCTTGGGTGAATTAACTGATAAGCTGAAACTTCATTATAGAAATGTATCTTTAAACATCTTTGTGTCTTGGGAAGTTGGAAATTGATTAAGCATTGACCCTGGAATCCTGCGCCTTGGTTCAAAACAATCGTCACCGGATAACAATTGTTATTGTTTTTTAAAATGATAAGCATCATTTGGATGTACAGCAGTATTGTGTAAGAGTTATTGGGAAACGGCATACAAGAAGTGTGGCTGAGGGGTAATGGGAAACCCCGCCCTTCATTACCATTATGAATTTCTCCTATCTTCCTTCGGTCCCATTCACATGTTCTCATTTTGCAGTAAGCGCTTCTGAGTGGAAAAGAAGACATGTGGCTTTATCTTTGTTCATTTACTGTTTGAGGAAAATCTAGGTGTTGAAGGAGTTTGTGGAATACCAATTTGAGGCCCAAACATTTATACTTTCATTAAAACAAACTTTTTTATATGAACCAACTTGATCACATAACACTATACATTACAGAGCACACATAAAAATTTGAGCTGGCCCTGGGATGTAAATGGGGTATCAAATTAATCAGAATTAACCATAGTGATGGCAACAATTTGTTTTTATAGTAAAAAAAAAAAATCAGAGTATTACTCATTTCTCTTTCTCAGAATTCACTCACAGGGTTTACCCAGATCTTAAGGGTTCTGTTCCCACATTCAGCGCTGGGAAATAGCCCTGCCTTATTTGTCTCTCCTTTCTTAAACCTAACGTGGAAAGGTTAAAATTGCCTTAACATTGCTTTCCAAATCATTATCTCTTCTGCAAAGACTGAATACATGATAAGCTGAAGATAATTATAATTTCAGTAATAATACCAAAACACTGTCTTCCCACCAGGGTTTTGCAGTGAGTTTATGTGTTAAAATCATAATTTACACTTGGCTTCAAACCTAGAAACTGACATACTAAAACCATCAAACTCTCCCATGGAAAGAGAATGAGACTAATTTCACAACTCAGTTTTATCTTGACTACCAAAAAATCTTGGTAGAGTATTAAGCTTTATAAAGTGGAAGTAACATTTGTTTTGATCTTTAGGTGTAATAGTAACTGTATTAGTTATATTAATAAAATAATTCTGCTAAAATTTTCCATTTCCATCGTATGCCTTCTTTCACCATTCATCTTTCCCAAAAAAAGAGATACTAAGTTAAAAGTGTTTTTTCTCTTTAAAAAATTTTTTTAACATTTATTTATTTTTGGGAGACACAGAGAGAGAGCACAAGTGGAGGTGCAGAGAGAGAGAGAGAGAGAGAGAGAGAGAGAGAAACAGAATCTGTAGCAGGCTCCAGGCTCCAGGCTCTGAGCCTTCAGCACAGAGCCCTACAGGGGGCTTGAACCCACAAGCTATGAGATCATGACCTGAGCTGAAGTCGGCCACCCAACCAACTGAGCCACCCAGGCACCCCCTCTCTTTGTCTTTTTTAAATACATTTCTTTGCTTCACAGTCAAATTAGAGTTCAGCAGAACAATAGCTGGAGGTGGGGGCAGAGGGGATGAGGATAACAAAAATAAGGGCAAATAATCAGTTTCCATAGCTACATTCGCCTAATCCTGTGTTCTAATACCCACCCCCACCCACTAAGGCGTTTCAGAAAAAGCGTGTAAATTTGATATGCGGAGGTTTTCCATTAAAGCAGCCATTCTCAAGGGGGTGATATCATTCCCAGGGAGTTAGGGAGAGCATTGGTTCTTGGTTGGGGAGGGCATATGCAAAAAATTAGATATTTAAAATGTCCTGTGGCTTTCCAAACAGTATATGTAATTTGTATCTGGAGATAAAGATATCTGCAGTGCGTCTGAGGTATTAAAATTTCACAGGGGGCTGCATTTAGGAAGAAAAAAACCCTAAAAACAAACTTCATAGGGAGGGGAGATGATGATAATCATAAGCAGGTTGGGAAATGCTGCTATTTTTTTATAAAATGATTTACTCGTTTATAAACAGTCCCTCCTCCAGTGTTTGCATTGTTATAACTCCAAACCTAAACCAGAAAGAAACATTTTAGCCTTCTCTGTTTCAAAATACTGTTTCTGTGTCATTGTTTTAATATTAGTTATAGAGATTTGATAGATGATTTGCCTAGACCTACAAGAATGTTTTTAGTAGTACTTTTCTCTTTGGTAAGTCATTAATAAAGACTGTATCTTAGGTTTGCCTAATTTTTAAATATCCTATTGACTCAACCACCTCCTTCTTCATCATTAATAGCACAACATTCTTTTATCCTACAGCAGAATGAGGTTGTTATGTTGAATTAGCATGCCCTTAGAAATATTCTATACTGATAGCTGTATTTCTCTCATTTAGCCCACTCTCTCTCTCCCAGACTCTAAACTGTTAGCAAACTATGGCCCTCAGATCAAATTTGCTGTAGCCTGTTTTAGCGAATAAAATTTTATTGAAACACACCCATGTTCATTCTTTCACATACTGTGTGTAGCTGCCCAGGGGAAGAACAGTGGCTGCAGAGAGCATTTGGCCTACAGAATCTAATAAAATATTTAACCTGGCCCTTTCCAAAACCGAAAACTAAACAAAATCTTCTCCAGATACATCTGCCTACCTCTATCGTTTACCTCCATTCAGATGTCCAAAAAACCGACCAAACCGAAACGGTTTAAAACCAAACTCTGATCTTTTCTCTGAAATCTACTCCACATCCCAGTTGATGGTAACCTCATCTTTCCGGTTATAAAGCCAAAAATTATGAAGTTACTTCTTCACTCCTTGGTTTCTCTCAGACCTCACTTCCAAACAGGCCACCCCCTAGGCTCCCTTTTCCAGCAGTACTCACAATCAAATTTCTTCTCCAGCACCTCCACTAAAGCTTTGACCTGAGCCAGGAGCATGTTTTAACTGAGCTAATACCGCTACTGCCTAGTCTGTCAGCTTTTGTCTATGGCCTCTGTAATCTCTTTTCAACCCCCCATCTGGAGTAATCATGATAAAATGAGTCACTCTATGGCCTTTCTCTTCTCTGAAGTGTTTGGTGGCTCCCAGTGTTCCTCAGTCACAGCCAAAGTATTTGTAATGACTCACGAAGTCCTAAGTGAGCTGGCTTTTCTCTATGCCCACCTGACCCTCTCCCTCACCAGTGTTTCTGCTGCTCACTTCTTTCTAGCCACCTTAGCCTCCTTACTCTTTCTCAAAACATTACTCTAGCTTCAGGCCTTTGCATTAGTTGTACTTTCTGCCAATAATTTTCATCCCTCTGATACTCACATAGCTCATTGTTTCATTTTCTGACATCTTACTGTGTTTTAAATGTTTATTTTTGAGATAACTCAAAATTGTGAGATCATGACTTGAGTCAAAGTTGGAGGCTCAACCGACTGAGCCATCCAGGTGCCCCTTTCTTATTTTCAATTATTAATTTCTATGCCCACACGAGTCTTGATCTCCTTTATCTCTGTTTTTCCCATAGCACTTACTGCCCTTAACGTAACAAATTTACTTATTTCTTTGTACTGTTTATTTTCTACTTTTTATTTTAGAATATTAGTTCTGTAGTAGGGCGCCTAGGTGGCTTAGCTGATTAAACATCTGACTTTGGCTCAGGTCACAGTCTTGCACTTGGTGAGTTAAAGCCCCAGACTGGGGCTCCATGGCAACAGCTCAGAGCCGTGAGCATGCTTTGGATTCTGTGTCTTCCCCTCGCTGCCCCTACTCGGCTCACACTCTGTCTGTCTGTCTCTCTCTCTCTCTCTCTCTCAGGAAAGAAGAAAAAAGTAAGTTTTGTAGGGCAGAGTTCAGGGGAAGTTTTCTTTACCTATTTATCTTAAGTACTTTAAGTACTTAAGTGTCTGTTCATGGGACGCCTGGGTGGCTCAGCTGGTTGAGCCTCCAATTTTGGCTCCAGTCATGATCTCATGGCTCTTGTGTCAGGCTCTGTGCTGACAGTTCAGAGCCTGGAACCTGCTTCTGATTCTGGCTTCATCGCTTTCTGCCCCTCCCCCACTTGTGCAAGAGGGCACTCACGCGCTCGCTCTCTTTCTCAAAAATAATTTCTTTTTAATTAAAAAGAGTGCCTGTTCCATAATAGGTCTAAGTAAATATTTGATGAATAAAAATGACTGAAAATTGATTTCAAATTATTCAACAAAAGACCAAACAATAAACTTAATTTTCAGAAATGCTGTTGAAGGAGCTCCTGGGTGGCTCCGTCAGTTTACCACCCAACTCTTGGTTTTGGCTTAGGTCATGATCCCAGAGTTCATGGTTTCAAACCTCTTGTTCATCTCTGTACTGAGTGTGGAGCCTGCTTGGGATTCTCTCCCTCCCTCTCTCTGCCTCTGCCTCCCTATCTCTTTCTCTCTTTCTCTCTACCCCCCCCCCATTTCTCTCCCTCTCCCTCTCTCAAAATAAATACTTAAAAAGAAATGTTCTTGAAGACCTGTCTATGTGTGATTGTATGGGTATATGTTCTTTTGGGTACTTTTCCTTATCCTGTAATACTTTAAATACTGTAAATATCTTCTAACCAGGTTTGCGCTTTTTTAAATTTATTTTTTAAATTTATATCCAAGTCAGTTAGCATACGTTACAACAATGATTTCAGGAGTAGATTCCTTAATGCCTCTTACCCATTTAGCCCATTCCTCCTCCCACAGCCCTTCCAGTAACCCTCTGTTTGTTCTCCATATTTAAGAGTCTCTCATGTTTTGTCCCCCTCCCTGTTTTTATATTATTTTTGTTTCCCTTCCCTTATGTTCATCTGTTCTGTACCTTAAAGTCCTCATATGAGTGAAGTCATATGATATTTGCTCTTCCCTGACTAATTTCTCTTAGCATAAAACCCTCTAGTTCCATCCCTGTGGTTGCAAATGGCAAGATTGCATTTTTTTTTGATTGCCAAATAATACTCTATTGTGTGTGTGTGTGTGTGTATATATATATATGTATATATACATATGTGTATATATATGTATATATATATATATGTATATTTATTTATTTATTTATTCCACATCTTCTTTATCCATTCATCCATCAATGGGCATTTGGGCTCTTTCCATACTTTGGCTATTGTTGATAGTGCTTCTATAAACATTGGAGTGCATGTGCCCCTTTGAAACAGCACACCTGTAATCCCTTGGATAGATACCTAGTAGCACAATTGCTGGGTCATGGGGTAGTTCTATTTTTAATTTCTTGAGGAACCTCCATACTCTTTTCCAGAGTGGCTGCACCAGTTTGCATTCCCACCAGAAGTGCAAATACCACTTGAACCTGTCTCTGAGGGCACCATTTTTTAAGCCTTTCTTTTAAAGTCTCAATAACATATTTTGATGTCATATCATTTGTCTTAAGAGTTGCTAATGCTTGATGACTACCTTTAAGTCACCTTATTCTTCTAGGTCATCCATTTCTTCTATTTTACTCCAAATTTGATTAACAGAATTTCCATCTGATTAATAGAATGCTCCTACATTTTGATCCTACTCACATTTACAATTACATTTCCCCCATCAAAACTTCTTCTCTTAACCTAGGTTCTACTAAGGCAAGGATCATAATGACTTTTACTGATACAGTGCAAGCGTAGGGCTCTCCTTAGGGAAGGAGAGCTGCAAAGCTGTGAAATATAGTGGGCTCTTTCCCTGACTTCCCTTCCCAACCAGCTGCAGAAAGAAATAGACGCATACTCAATATGTATGCTCTTCCATACAGGAATTTTTTGCAAAGGTTCTAAAGAAAGGCTGTAATTTGAAATGTCATCCAAAGAGACAAAGAAAAGGAAATGTATCTGCCTGGCACCTTTTGACTCTGACTTCCCACCGGTCCGAGTTCCCACACAGAGAGTTGGCTTTGCTTCACTTTTATGTTGTGTTGTCTGACTGTGCAGGAAGCAGCTAGTGTGGCATTTTATTGAAATCCAGAAATGGCTGGGCAAAGATGAATTCAGCATGTGGGAAATGGGAACAACTTAGGCTCGGTATTTTTAAATGTGACTGAAGCCTCCTCTGAGAAGTAGACGTGGACACCAGCAAAGTGACCAGTGGTCTACAAAGAAGGTTTAATTATTTAAAAAGAAAAAGGCCAGTGAGTGAATCTGAGGAAGTTGTACAAAACCACCAACTCCATTTGTCATCAACTTCACTTAACCTCTGCCATCCTCAGAGAAAAACACCTTTTGAATGTTAATTCTTCCAAGTTCTCCATCACTGGTCACAGCCTTGCTGGTGTTTGCGCTCCTACTTCCAGTCCATGTGCTCCTACTCTGCCCTTAATCTTGAGCATTTACTATCTCCATAGTATCACTCTAAATCAGCTCCCTCTTTCTTGCTCCATCATCTGCAGTAAGTCAATCTGGGGTTGCTTTTGAGTGGAAGTCCATCCTACCACTCAGGAAAATCTCTTGCCCTTGACTTCTTACTCTTTTTCTACTTTTGGGTTGTTCTGTAGTACTGGATGGTGTGGCAAAAGAATACAAATGTCAGACAAACTCCTACTGTTTTGAAATTAGTCATGTCTTCACCAGTGTCTATGTTTTATTCATATCAAATGGTCTCTAACATTTTGCATCACCATGTATTGAAATGTTACCATTGTTCAACCTCCAAATGATAATTTTTCAACTCACTTGTTAAAGATTAATAAATAAACTGATTTATTAGTTTAAGAACATTCAAAATTGGCTTATTTCCTTGTGAAAATCTTCTCTGAGTTCTTTTGAAGGTTAATACTTCTACTGATGCCATGATTCCATCCTGAATTACTTTCTCTAGAGCCTTGCTTCCGTAGTTAGCCACTTTATTTTGCTTCTGTCCCACTTTTCTTGATACATCTTTTCAAGCCTCCAACTAGGCTTCTTCTCTCTTGAAATTGAAACACAAGGGGAAAGTGAAATAAATCAATTACTGCCCCCTTTAATTTTATTTTTTTCCTAGTTATAGCCTAAGGTGAATTGAGTTATATGGCAAAGCCAGTCTTTCCAGCAATATTATCTGTTTTTCAAGATAGCCAGATAAGATATAGTTAAAGATAAAAATATATAAATAGAGAAGTACTAACTTCAGCTTTTACTGTATGAAGCCATTCACATGGCTAAACCCAAAGTGGCATATTCAGGCTTCAGCAGTAAAAATGATTTGAATAAGTGTCTAGTTGACTAGGAAGCATAATTCTGGTAAACTTCAGATACAACTAGGTTAGTCAAGATGAAATCTTAGTAGTATGTAATTTGTAGCTTTCTTTTCCCTCATTTATTAGTATTCATCTTGGTAATTCAAAAATAACCATTGTTCCTTACTGATAATTAATGCTATAAAATAATCATGAAAGCACTTCAGGAAAACTCCTATAGCGAATTCTCTGGTCTCTCCCCCCAGTGAAAGAGTTATAATTGGTGAACCTTATGAAAAAATAACCATTTAAAGGGCCCAGAAATTGGTCTAGGGCATTCATGCAGCTCAAGAAGTGTTTAGAGAAAAACTGATAGATGCCTTTATTTAAAATGAGGAAAGATATCCCATAACTTTCCACATTAGACACTGGGGGGGGGGGGAGGAAATTAAATTCACAGAAAGCAGAAGTAGAGAAAAAATAAGGACCAGATTAAAAATCAAATGGAGATTAGAAAGTCAATGAAAACAAAAGTTTCTATGAAAAGATAAAAAAACAATCAGTAAATCATTACTTAACCTAATGTAAACACAAAAAAGAATAACTAAATTTCTAACATCAAGAAAAAGAGGAGATACCATTACTACCTTACCATATATATGGTAATACTATGAACAATTAAACACCAACAAATGAAATACCTTAGATGAAATGTTCAAATTGTAGAAAGATACAGACTACTGAAACTGGCTGAAAAAGTGGAATATGTGAATATACTTATATTAGGTAAAAAGATTGAATTAGTAATTTAAAACTTGTACACAAAAGCCTAGGTCTAATTGGCTTTACAGGTTAACTCTACCAAACTTTTAAAAAGAATTAATACAAAGACTTCACAAACTCTTCTAAAAAGTAGAAAGAGAAGACATATTTTCTAATTTGGTCTGTGAAGACCAGTATTAACCTAATACCAAAACCAAACAAGATATCATTAGAAAAGGAAACAACAGATCATTATTGCTTCCAGAGATAAAATCCTCAACAAAGTACTATCAAATGGAATCCAGCAATATGCACACAAAAGGATTCCATATCAACACCAAGTGGAATTTTTTTTGCAGTAATTCGTAGTTTGCTAACATCTAAAAATAAGTTAAAAAATAGACCTTGTCAGTAGAATATAGAACAAAAATCACACAATTATGTCAATAGACACAGAAAAAGCATTTGATAAACCACTCTTTCATGATACAGATACACAGCAAACTAAACAGAACTTCCATAAACTTGGAAAAGGCACCTATGAAAATCGCACAACTAACATCATACTTAATGGTGAAAGACAGAAAACTGTCCTAGGATGAGAAAAAGACCAGGATATTGACTCTCTTCACTTCTATCCAGCGTTGTACTGGATTTCCTATCCAAGGCGAGAAGAGTGATAAAAGTTACCTAGGTAGGAAAAAAAAATCTATCTTTATTAACAAATGACATGATCTTATGTATAAACAATCTTAAGGAATTAAAACATCTCTTAAGAACCAATAAGAGTTTATTAAGTTTGTAGGTTACAAGAACAATGTATAAAAACCAGTTGTCTTTACATATACAATAAACGATTCAAAAATAAAACAATTGAATTTACAGTAACGTCCAAAAGAATATACCTATGGTTAAGTTTAACAAAAGAAATGCAAGACTTGTAAAGTGAAAACTATAAAGTATTGTTTGACTTAAAGAATATAGATAAATGAGAAGACATTCCATATATATGAATAGGAAGAAAATATTATTAATATGGTGATACTCTCTGGCTTAGTTTTCTATGGCTGACAAAAGAAATTAACACAAATGTGGTGGCTTAAAAATACAGAAATTTGGGGCAACCTGGTAGCTCAGTTGGTTAAATATCCAACTCTTAACTTCCGCTCAGGTCATGGTCTCATGATTTCTTGAGTTTGAGCCCCACATCCTCGTTTGTGCTGACAGTGCAGAGACTGCTTAGGATTTTTTCTTTCTGCCCCTCCCCTACTCATGCTCTCTCAAAATAAATAAATAAACAAAAAAGTAAAACTACAGAAATTTGTTTTCTCATAATTTTGGGGTCAGCAGTCCAAAATCCAAGTATTGACAGTGCAGTATTCCTTTTGAAGTCTGTAAAGGACAATCCTTCCTTGCATCTTCCATCCTCTAGTATAGCTTCTGACCATTCTGGCTTGTGGCTGTATCACTTCAATGTGTATGCCAGTCTTCATATGTTCCTCTCTTCCGAGTGGCTGTTGTAGTTTTCTCTGGATAAGAATACTTGTAATTATATTAAGGGCCCATTTGAATAATCCAGGGTGATCTTAAGATTCTTAATTATATCTTCAAAGATTATTGTTCCAAGTAAGATCTTATGCACACATTCTGGGGTTAGACTGTGGACATAATTTTTTACGAAACATCATTTACCTGCTACACTCTCCAAATGGATCTATAGATGTAGCATATCCCCATCTAGCTCGCTTTTTTGTTGTTTTTAAGAAATGGACAAAATCATTCTAAACTTCACAAGAAAACAAGAAACTTTGAGTTGCCCAAACAATCTTAAAATAGAATAAAGTTGAAAGACCTATGCTTCCTGATGCAAACCTTATTGTGAAGCTATAGTAATCAAGATAGCATGTTGCCAGTGTAAAGACCGACCCATAGATGAATAGAATAGAATTAAGATTCTAAAAATAAATCTACATAGTTGCAGTTGATTTTGTTTTCAACCAGGGGGTACCACAGCAATTCAATGGGGGAAATAAGAATCTTTCAACAACTGATGTGGGAAAAATGGGATATCCACATGTAAAAAATGAAGTTAATCCAGGGTGATCTTAATTCACATCATAAACAAAAATAAGTCAAAATGGATCATAGACATAATTGTAAGAGCTAAAACTGAGACTCTTATAAAAAAAAAAGTAAAAGTAAATATTCATGATTTGGGGTTAGGCAATGGTTTCTTTATGTCAACATATGTATAAGAGACAATATAAAATAAACTATACATCATCAAAATTGAACCTTATGCTTCAAAGGGACACTATTTAGAAAAATACAACCCACATAATGTAGAAAAATACTTATAAATATTTGGTAAGGAACTTGTATTTAAAAGTAGAGAAAACCCTTTTATAACTCCACAATTAAGACTCTCCACTAAAAATGGGCAAAGATCTGATTAGACATCTCTGTAACAAAGATATACACACACAGCACATAAGCACATGAAAAATTGTTCAACATCATTAGCCATTAGGGCACTGCAAATCAGGATTACTATGAGATGCCGCTTCAGCCCACTTGGATTGCCATAATCATCTTAACGATTGGTGCTGGCAAGAATGTGAAGAAACAAGACCTTTCATATGTTGCTGTAAGATTGTTAAATAATATAGTCCCTTTGGAAAACAGTTTTTCATTTCCTAAAAAATGTTAAAAACAGCATTTCTGTGTAACCGAGAAGTTACACCTGTAGGTGTATATACCCAAGAAAAATGAAGACCTAAGTCCACAAAAGAACTTCTATGTAAATGTTTATAGCAGCATTATTCACAATAGACAAGAAGCGGAGACAGCTGAAATGATTGTCAAATGAAGAATGGATAAATGATTGTAACCGTAACCGGAGAAGGGAATTTATTTGAGCATAAAACTGACTGAAGAAATGATACATGCTGGAGTGTGCTTGAACTTTTTTCATTATGCTCAAGGCAAAATTGGAGAACTTAGCCACAAAAGATCATAAATTGTGTCATTTTCTTTGTATGGAATGTCAGTAAGCAAATCCAGAGAGACAGAACATAGTTTAGTGTATTCCTAAGAATAGGGGATGTGAGAGCTGGGATGTGAGTTCTTAGGGGTACGTAGCTTCTTTTTGAGGTGATACATGTGCTAAGTTTAGACTGTGACACAGCTGACTATACTAGTGTCACTGAGTTGTACACTTTGGGTGATTTTTATGACATGTAAATTTTTCTCAGAAAAACCTATTATTTTCAAAAAGATAGGGTAGGAGTATCTGGGTGGTTCAGTTGGTTAAGCATATGACTCTATATTTTGTCTCAGGTCATGATTTCTTTGTTTTAAGATCAAACTCCATGTCGGGCTCTGTGCTGGGAGTGGGTCCTGCTTGGGATTCTCTCCTTCTCCCTGTCCCTCCCACGCTTGTATTCACGCCCTCTCAGTAAAAATAAAAATAAATTTTAAAAAATTAAAAAGATAGGGTAACCACTTATACCCCTGAATAATAAGTATATAACTTCCAAACATAATGCAACAGAAATCAAAAGGGGCAAAAATAAATAGAGGAAAGCTAGGCAATAAAATGTAAAAAATAAGTTAGTAACAATAAATATAAACATACTAATAATTATAGTATAGTAAATGAACTAAATTCAATAAGGAAATATACTGGATTTTATTTTATTAAAAATTATGTTTATTAAAATATATAAATATTTTATTATATTTTAAAATTTTGAGCATAGGTCATACAATATTATGTTAATTTCAGCATTATAAATCAGTTTTTAAAATGTTTTTTTACAAGTTTTTTTTAAGTTTATTTATTGTGAGTAGGGGAGGAGCAGCGAGAGGAGACAGAGAATCCCAGGCAGGTTCTGCACTGTTGGCACAGAGCCTGGGGTGGGGCTTGAACCCACAAAACCACTAGGTCATGACTTGAGCTGAAACTGAGTCAGACTTTTAACTCACTGAGCCAGCCAGGCACCCCCGCCTGTATCTCTGTCCATTATGCTGTGCTCACCACACGTGTAGCTGCCATCTCTTATTACACAATGTTACAATATCACTGACTATATTCCCTGTGTTGTGCCTTTTATTTCCATCACTCATTCATCCCATAACTGGAACCCAGTACCTCCCTCTTCCCTTCACCTGTTTTGCCCCCTTTCATCCCCTTTCTTGTGGCAGCCGTCAGTTTTTTGCATTTACAGGTCTGATTCTGCTTTTTGTTCGTATTGTTTTTTAAATTCTGCCTTTGTGTGAAATCATATTGGACTGTAGAAATCTAGCTATATCCTATTTATTGGAAGTACCTCAAATTTAATAACCTAAAAATGTGATCATAAAACACAGCAAATGACCAGCATAAAGGAGATGACCTTTCTGGTATAATGACATTGGGAAGAATACAATCTTTCAGAAAACAAATGGAGTGGATCACAACAAAAGGTTAATAGGTTTAATTTTATCAGAAAATGTAGTCATTCTAAATTCATGTAAACCTAGCACCAAAGTTTCCAAATATATAAAGCAAAAGTTGATAGAAATACTAAAAGGAAATTGACAAGCCATCATCACAGTGGAGAAAATGAATTTCTCCCAGGGCCTGATAGATCAATCAGACAAAGACATCAGAAAGTACTAGGTCAGAAAGAAAGTCCCAACAATGTTAAGAGAAATAGGATCATACAAATGTATGTCTCACCGATTTGTACAAAATAGATCATAATCAAAACAGAAAGAAGTTATGGATAAGCTACATTTCTACCTGGTGGAGGATCTTAGTTTGTTCCTTTAGAGTTGATTTAAAAATTTTTCCTATTGTGGAAGAGGAGCCAGCATTTCACAAATGGCTAGTGCGTACCAGTTGTTTTACTTTAAATCCACAGAAAAGCCATATGAAAATAATTATTTTCATCATTTGCATATGAGGAAACAGATACTCAAGAAAGCTAAGTGATTTGCCTCAGTTCTGGCGAGTGATGGAGTTCATGTTTAGATTCAGATTTGTCTGGTGGAGTCTTGTACTAAATAAGCATATCTTCGAACTGAGATTGTTTCTTGACTAGATGCCCAACTACTCCCTTGAAACTAGGCAGTGAGTTTCACGAATGGGCAAAGGTGTGTGCTCCTACTCTACAAGCCATTCATATAAAGGTGCTTTGTCTCTTCCTTCTCTTTCTATTGATATAAACTCTGAGTAATCACCACCAAAATGAAGAGTTAACATGATAGCAATTGATTTGGATTATTGGCTCTAGTTTTATTCCAGAAGAATATTAAAGCTCCCTTTACCAATGGTGTGTGAATGTTAAGATGCTGTGCTTAAATGTGGAGATGATCTCATTTTTAAGGGATGGTATGCAGAAGGAGCAGAAAATTTGAAGGACAAGTTTGAAGAAAGTTTAGCTTTTTTAGAAACAATGGGTATTTCTTAGAGCTGAGGTACAATGACATTTATTTAGTCAGGCTCTGGGATTTAAATATGATTTTTTAAAATAAATTTCATCAACCCTGTGAAAAATGAAAACTTTCATTTCATATTCTATAAATGAGAAAACCAAGACTCAGAACTTAAGCAACTTCACCTGGTGTTTCTCTGATAATAAGCATTGGAGCAGAAATGGGTACCGAAAGTGCCTGTGAGAAGCACATACATCATAATGCCTCAAAGGTTGGTCAATATGCTCTAATAACAGAAACACTGTTTGGTAAAAGCAAATCTACAAACTACATATATGTATTTTTTTTCCTTCTGGTCCAAATTCCTATTTTCATGTCAATCAGCTTAACTCTTGGACAACTTTGAACTTGAGCAGTTCTCTTTTTGGGGGGTGACTATGACCAAGATACATAAAAAAATTGATAATTTTCCTGTTTGCCAGAGAAATTCCAGTTTTTCACTCTTAGAGTATGTGGTTTACTGATGTAGGATTAGAGGAAAACTATCCAAATGAGGGAATTTGAGAGGAGCTAGAAAAACCAATCAGAAAGCCAAAGCTGAGGAAGACTTATGTCTAGAGGGACAAAGATAAGTAGGTAAAAGTTTAAAATGGAAAAGTGAGTCAGTAGGCTGAGTATTCACCAGCCCTGAATTAGAATAAATTTATCATGTAGAATAAACTGGAGGATATTAATCTCAGTTGTGTCCAAATGCTTCCTGCCTCTGTCTTGTCAAATTTCAAGAACTACAGAGCAAGTATATTGAGGTCTAGGGGAAGTATGAAAGAATTAGGCCTTTGAGAAGCGTCCCTTAGGTCTGGAATGTGTTCTCTGTGATCTTCAGCCACATCTGCAGGATCAGAGGGCCTCCTACTAGATACCTCTTGCCCAGTTTGGTTTTACTGCAGAATCTTTACCCAGGCACCACGTTTACTATAAGAATACTAGCTATGAAAAAGTTCAAGTTTTCCCTTATTTATATATTTGAGGTGAAACAAGATACAGATTTCACTTTTTGTATGTGTTTTATTTATTTTTTTTTTTTTGAGAGAGAGCAGGGGGAGGGTCAGAGAGAGAGAGGGATGCATGGAATCTGAAGCAGGCTCCAGACTCTGAGCTAGCTGTCAGCACATGCGGGGCTCGAACCCACGAACTATGAGATCATGACCTGAGCCGAAGACAGATGCCCAACTGACTGAGCCACCCAGGCGCCCCATAAGATACAGTTTTTAAATGCAAAGTAAAACTCTTCTCTGATTTCAAATATTTAGCCTAACAAATGTCTAATGGTTTCTCAAACAATGACAGTCTACTTGCGGTGTAGTCTATGGGATTAAAAATCCAAAGCACCCAGCCAAATGCTACTTAAATCAAAAAGGGTTTCATTTTATTCTTTTATCTTTTTTGGTAAAACATGCAAAATAAATCACTGAATTACTTTTTGGCAGCAGTTTTGAATTTTGAGATGTGTTTGCTATGTACCAAAGGTTTAGAAAGTACAGCATTATGTTAAGTAATAAATAATTAGAAAAAATAACCTATCATTGGCAAACGAAAGAGAGACTAATACTAAAAGAGACTTTGAAGCTCCACTCTATATGTATGGACTGGAATTTTCCACAATCCCAGAGTAATGAATTTCACGTAGCTAGTGCTCAGTAAGTAGTGGATTTTTCATGTAGATTTTGTTTCCACTTCCTTCTCAAACCTTAGCAAGCTCAAGTTCAGTCTGTTACAGGTGGGAAAGCGTACTTGGTTGGGGCAGGGTTCCTGGGTGCTTGTGTGTTGATGCCAGTAAAAATGTGTACATCATTATTAATGATGTGGGTAAACTTACTTATAAATGATAATACAATGTTCACATAACAGGATCTCAAATATCCTCATGTTTTACCACGCCAGACATGGGGGCGGTTTCTGTCTTACTCTAGAGAGAACAGTTTTTCTTACTTTGTTTCACAATGAGTTTTCAGACAGAGAGAGTGAAAGGCGTTTTATTCTTACTATTGCCTCTTAAGTTTGCAGTAAGTCACGTGGTTTCTTTCTTAGAAACATAGAAATTTTGAGCTGGAAAGAACCTTAGAAATCAGTCCTGTGATTTTATAGGTCAGGAAGCTTAATACCAACTTTAAGTGACTTTCTAAGGTGACAGATTGAGTAAGTGGCTGAGCCTTCATTCCATTTGCAGTGTTTTTCCACAATACACATTGTATTTTGCATCACGTCAAAATAACTGGTCATTTCACATACACAAAAAAATAAAAACTGTGTGTCTGATCTATTAGCTTATGATGAGGGCTGCAAAATTCTCCATTTTGTGTGTTACACATATTATTAGATTACATGGTGTCCCCTTGATGAAGACAATGAGGAAAACATGGCTTTCTAGTCTTTGTATCAGAATATATTGTGTTTTATTTTAAACAATGTGATTCTTCACTGTTTTCCTTTTCTCACTGCCTACACAAAAGCTCAGAGCAAATGAGTGTCTTAGAGTAGAAGGCACTCTGTTGAATCATTCTCTTATCTTTAGTTCTGGCTCTAGTTACATTCCTAGTCTTGACTTTTTTTTTTTTCTTTGACACCTATTTCTATTCTGTGTTTTGCTCTTCTGCTTGGCTGTTCAAACTTAAATCCTTTTGTGGCAAGACAAATACAAACTAGCAAGCTGAATTATGTTGCCCTATAGTGCACACAGTTGTGCTATGCAACTATTTTATCAGAGATCAAGCTTCAGAATTTATTCCACAGTTGATTTTGATTATATTTAGAAAGACTTTTCTAACTCAGTTTGATTGGTTCATTCTCTTCAACCTTGGGCTTGTCTCACTTTGAGAAGTCCAGATCGTAGAGCTGACATGAGGAAATCAAATTATTTTGTAACTTGTTTACCTAATTTGATTTGCCTGAACTACATCTGAACCCGAACTTGAACTTACAGAAGATAAACAGCCTATCGGCTATCAAAAGTACCTCATATAAATGGGAAGAGATTAATGATCAGTACTTTAAAAAATCTTTTACCCAGGTACAATGTTTGCTTCATTGGGGGTTTCCGTGGAGTTGGAAAGCTGTTGAGTGTAGCGGATGGATTGCTGAGAGAATATCAATGACCCTGATTCAGCTTGGAAGAGTGCTCTGGTCCAAGCACTCCCTCCTAGCAGTGAGGCACACGGTAGAGCTGCGGAGCTACATGGTGACCAGAGAGCAGCTCAGAATTCATCTGACAATCCTGATTCATGTTTGCACTTTGTTCAGGGCTTAATAATCTGCTGTTGCTTGGAAGTTGTTTGACTTTTATAAAGGAACATCTACTGTTTCTGATCAGGTGATTCACAAGACCCTATGACCTCAAATGCACGCCATCTCATGGGTCCTACCTGAGCCTCTGCCCCCAGTTTTCCTAAGTATTCAGCTCTGCGAGCCCTTGCCTGTCTGTTACATGAAGCAATATTATAATTTAAGAATCAGCAAATGCTTTGAGAAAACAGTGGCACAAGATTCCAAGCTGACTTCTCTGTGGTTTTCTTTGGCATCTCTCATTCTGGCTGTTCTAATTGTTGTCTGAAAACTTCAAAGACTTAGTGTTTCTGTTTTCTCCAGGTTACATAGTTAGTCTCATCAGGGAGATGAATCTGATGTAAGGTGCATTACTATACATCGTAGAATTTCTCTTGTAAAACCATACTTGGGTTTTCTATTTCAGTGACAATAAATGCCCCCTCTTCTCTTTCCTTACCTTAGGTCAAGCTGGCACCAAGTCCAAAGCTAATGGCAAAAACTGATTTCTCTAAGCTTGGGAAATCAAAGTAGTAACATGTAAACTCTACTGACTTCTATGTGACCTTTGCCCTGTTGTCTTGTAGTCAGTTGACTGGATGCTTCCATTTCACCTCTGCACTTCTCAGGCTGCACCCTCTGCCTAAGGTCTTTTGAAGCTGCCTTTCCCTTCTTCAAAACTCAGAAGTCTATGGCTCTTGGTCTTCACTCCAGTTCCTCATGCCATCCTCTGAAAGCTGAAGTGCCCCTCCCTATTAAAGCAGAGTTAGCTAGTAAGTATCCTCGGCTCTAAATTCTGGTCTTTCCCCCCTTCTTTGTTTTCTGTGCTCTGAATAACTTTCTGAAATTCAGGCCTTATGATGTCCCTTCATCGCTCCATACGTCTCAGGCTTTCCTTATTACCCTTAGGAGAAACCCCAGAGTCCTTGGAATGGAATCTAAAGCCCCTCATAGGCCGGTCACAGCTTACTTTTCCAGCTGCTTTTTTGGCTTCATGTCTTCATACATCTGACGGTCCAGATTTTCCAGATTGTCTCGGGGAGATGGGGCTGGATTTTTTTTCCTTTTTTTTTTTTTTACCAGAACGTGTCCTATCTTTCATGGCTCTCCTTTTTGGTTATTGCTCCACTTTCTTCCTTAAATGCTTCTCCTTCTTCCTTTCTCAGAAGAAATTCTGCAGACCCTTCACATTCCCCTGAAGCCTCATGGCTGTCGTGAGACCTTCTGTTCTCCTCCCCACCAACCCATCTCCGCCCCATAACGCTGTGATGGGTCCACGACTGTTCTTTTTACATTTCAAGAAATCAAAAATGCTGTTAATTGTTCAGAGGTTTTTCTCCAGCTGATGTCTTAGCTCCTGAGGTTTCTTTCTCAGCACGGTGCTGGGCAGGTGGCACTTACTTGACAAATGCTGATTCTCGAGACCTGAATTGCCACCAACACCAGGGTTTGGCCTGGGCTTTGGCTGATTCTCTGCCCAGGACTTCTTTGTGCCCTGCATGGAAGCCCCAGCGGAGGCTTTTTTTTTTCTTTCTTTTTTTTCTTTTTGGTCACTTGGATCTTTCAGACTACATGGCATATGGGTGTCTGCCAGCTTTCCCTTCCGTCTTGAGCTAACCCTACATATTACTATAAGGGATATTGTCATTTTGAAGCACAAAACTTTTTTTTTCTAATCCCTTCAAAGAAAATAAGTTTTCTATAGATGGAAGTGGGGAAAAGACTATACAGAGTACTAACCCCTTATAATTGGAATCAGAAATGGCCTCCATACCTATAAATTTAGTTCTGAATTGTCATCAGGGTATAACCCCCAGCAGCTCTGTGACTACTTAGTAAGTCAGCTGGCTCTCAGTTGGAGATGATACTATTTTGCCACTGAGTTTAGAGGTATTTGGGTTGCTTTTTAGATTCATGTTATTTTGGGGCTCATGCTATGATGAACTAAACTGTAATGTAAACTTAGAATGCAAAACAGGCATCTGCTTATGCCTGAAGCCTTGGAAAAATGAGGTCTTAGGACCCTTCTTGTAAAGTTTCCCAAAGGCATGCTGTGCTTTAAAATTGAAGAAATCAAGAAATAAAAATGAAGTAGGGAATACACTGATAGGCACACCCTAGGGTAACTTAAGGTCAGAATGGAAAGAGAAACAAAAAGAATAATTGCAGTTATACCTGGAGGAATCATAGAAAAGCAATAGGATATTTGATGTCTCTCTGGAAAGCTGCGGGGTTGGAGTTATCGGCATTTGGAAGAGGAACAGTGTTGCACTGTGGTGACGGTTGCGGAGGAATGAAGAAAACATGTCAGGTCACAGAAATTTGAAGAGGAGTGTATTTTGTGAGGAGCATCACTGGGATGGGTTCTGCAGCTCTAAATCAGAAAGGAAGCAACGACCTGCCACAGGAGTGACCCTCGCTTGGGAGTGGGGAAATTAAGGTTCTCTTTCTGTCCTGCAACAATGGGGAAACCAACAGAGAATCATTCCCAACCCCTACCTTACTCATAAAGACTGTTCAAAAAGGAAGCTGGTCTGATCTGGCCTACATCAGACTCAAGCATTGAATTACCAGGGATGGATGTGCCTCTGCTCACCTTGGAGCTGCCACTACTACCGCCTTCTATGTGACAAGTGGGAAATCGGATCAATGCATTCTGGGTCCCCAAGGCTCAATAGTAGGAACACAAGGAGCTGTGTTACTGTATAAAAATAGGAAGGACTTTGGAGGACTGTGAAGGCAGCATTTGTACATCATGTCATAGAAGTCACTGAGCAGCAACATATATTTTAAAGGGAAGAGGAGAGGATGCCAAAAATCTTAACTGGAATAGAGATGGGGTGATTGAGAGTCCTGTAAAGGAAAATATTTTTGAGCAATGAGGATCTAACCTCACACCTCCATACCAAAAAATCATGATTACTTTTCTTGGAAAGTTAGAAGCATCTGTTCACACATTCCATTGGGATCCACCCTCATTTCCAGTTATTTCTAAATTCAGTGAAGGTATTTGATGCCTATCTTACTTTCTAGTGAGGCACACCACACAGGAAAGAAATTATGTGAAATAACAGCACACACAGGATTATATCCTACTGTCAGGATGTTTGCACAAAATTGCACAAAGCGTGCTTAATCTACCAGGATGAACTTTACACTTTGGAATTGGCAGTACATGGCCAACCGCTGACTACGATTCCTTTTTTCTCTTTGGTTCTCTTTGAGACTCTTGTCCCTGAGGTTCGCTGACCTTAAATGTCTGATAAAGTGGTAGCATGCCCTCAATTTTAGAAAAAGGACACATTTCACAGTTGATCAGAAATGTCTCTTATCTAAGATGGCGGCTGGTACTGAGTGAGCTAGAAATGTATAACGAATGCTTCAAGATTTTCTACTGTGCTATGAAATTCCAGAGCTTTACTAGTAGCTCTTGGCCTGTGCATTGAGTTGTAAAAGATGTTCTTGTAAATTAATGTATTTCCATACATGGAGACTAAATGGTCTCCATATGCTATTCGACTTTAAGAAGTGTGTATTAGATCACAAATACTGTTAGAGTCTTATCTGAGTCAATATTGATAGCTGTCAAGGTAGAAACTTTCTTCTGGAAAATAGATTTAGTCACTTAACACAAACCCTCACAGAGGGAAAATCCAAGTCATCAAGTGTTAAGTCCCCCACCCTTAACAAATGTTATCCCAACAAATAAGTTATTCCCTAGAGGACTAACATAACCTAAATTTGTTTCATCACTCTTTATTATTTGGAGAAATACATAAATAAGTACAAATATAAATTTATAAATATATACATTTAAGTACAGATTTAAACCTTTAAACTACACCAGGCCTCCAAGAGAGCTAATTTTGTTGAGATGCTTAATTTAATGCAAACATTCCACCCTGGCTGCTTAAACGAAAAGCAACATGAACTAGCACTCTATCTATAGCACATTTTTCATCCATTGCACAGAGTTGGCCTGAGGCTTGTATAAAAAAGTACCAGATGTTTGGGGGTTTCTTCCTTTCTTTTTTTTTTTTTTTTGAGAAATATATTTGTCTTTGTATGATGACACATGCTCTTTGAAATTGCAAAGTATGTAATAGCACAATTTGCCATTTGAAATCAAATTTTATCCCCAAGTCACATCTGAAGGATGAAGCTGACTGTAAGGTTCTTTACTATAATCCCATTACAGTCTTGCTACTTTTAGTTTAGTACCTCAGCCAAGAAGACTTACTCTAAAAAGCAAAAGGTTTACTTAAAGAACTATTTCCTGGTTTGATTAAGGTGTTAAGTGGTATTAACATAATTTATTAAAAGGTGCCATAGTCAAAGATCTAAGCCATGTTCTTTTTCACTGTTCCTCATAACTGAAGATAACACTCAGGAGAATGTGACACATTGTTCAATTTACAGACGTAAGGCAAGTTAAAATCCCTATGAGGGAAAGGTCTCGGTGCTGCGGAAGTGGTTATTGCACTCCTGAAAGGGTATCGCTGATTATGGTGATTCCCAAGGTGAACAATTAGAGTCATAAAATTAGAAAATATATTCTGCTGGTTGTCAGAGATAAAGGAAAAATTGATAGTACAGTCAATGAGTCTGTATGGAAGTTAGCACTCTTACACTTGGTTAGTAGGAATATAAGTGGTGAGAAACGTTAAAGTGCGATAATTTGATAACGAAGCTATGAAAAATAATTTTGAGCCAGTAATTCTACTTCTGGGAATTTGTCAGACAAATATATTTGCAAGGACATGAATATTCATCATAGTGCGGCTGTGATAGAAAAAGTGACATAGATATTTAACCAGTATAGGTATAGGACTGGTAAAATTAATAGTTGTAGTACTAGAGTTATCTAAGATGGTGGGTGCTGTGCTACCACTTGAATAAAAATAGGAATATATATACATACACACACACACACACACACACACACTCACATTCACACTCCCCTGCATACTTACAAGCATACATAATTAAACATATTCATGCAAAGTCATTTATATGAATTTTTTTTTAGTTTTTAAAGTTTTACTTATTTTGGTCAGGGGGAGGAGCACAAGTAGGGGAGGGAAGAGAGACACGGAGAGAGAGAATCCCAAACAGGCCCCATATTGTCAGCACAGAGCCTAAAGCAGGGCTTGATCCCACATATCATGAGATTATGATCTGAGTCAACATAAAGAGTCAGACACTTAAGTGACTGAGCCACCCAGGTGTCCGCATTTATATGATTTCCTGTGCAGAATATCCAGGAAACACTTCGAGAAGGGCACATAAGAAATGGTTCAACTGTTTCTTCCAAAAAGAGGAACCTGGAATGGGAAAATAAAATACTTTTTATTGTATTTATGATTATTTTAATTGTTGTAAAGTTATTCTATATCCTGAATTGCTTTTTTACAGGTAATTGAATGAATATTTTAAGAAAATATTTTTTTTTCAGAAAACTTTATTTTAGGATAAATCCTATTGTCTTTCTGTCTTACATTATATATTACTAAGGATAAAATCTCCCAATAGTCTAATTGGAAAAAAAAAAAAAAGATTGTAGCCAGCTTTTATCATAGGACAAGTCATGTTATTAAGAATATTCGTGCCATACTTTTATAGCTTTATTCTTGGACTGGTAGATGAATAAAAGCATTGGGGTTTGGCAGAAACACATTTACCCCGTCATATACTGTCTGCCTTGCACCTTTGTTTGCTTCCAGAAATACCATCATTTTTTTTGAAAGTTTCTCTCCCTTGCCTTCAACCACATGTATCCACAAGTATCGGTTTAATTTATTTTGTTTTGTTTTTTTACCAAACTATGCCTCCTTGGCCACAGTTCCCAGCTTGGCCAATCAGGTGCTGCCCTGAGAGCTTCTAATCAAGTTAACATGAAGTTAACACACACACACACACATTCTCACATGTTTCAAGGAGAGTTTCAGATTAGAAGACAGTAAAACCTTGGATTGCAAGTAACTTATTTTGTGAGTGTTCCACAAAGTGAGCAAACATTTCTAATAAATTTTAACTTGATAAATGAGCAGTGTCTTGAAATATGAGTAGTACATGATGCTGAATATCACATGATCACAACTGACCCAATGGTTCTTGAATTTCACTTTGATATACTAGCGCTTTGGATTACGACCATATTTCTGGAATGAGTTATACTCATAAACCAAGGTTTTATTGTATTAGAAATAAGGTTATTTTGAAAATTAAACGTGTATATGTGTGTGTGTGTGTGTGTGTGTGTGTGTGTGTGTATGTGTGTGTTAAACATATCATAAACAGCACAAGATGCCAAAACTGCAAATTTTATTTCAGGAGGCAAAAATTTTGACATTTCTGTTTGAAATTTTGTTTTAATTTTCTGGATTTCTTTAGAGAAAATTTTTTCCTTTAAAGATTCCAGAGATGCCAAAATAAAAACTATTACTGTAACCACATTGGAATAATATGAAAATGACAAAACTATTAAAAACTATGGGAGTCATTGTTACATATTTGTTTTTTCTTTTTATTAATGACAGTATGTTTTATATTATAACATGACCTCTTCATGGAACATTCTCTAAAAACTCCTAAATCCTATTTGACAGTTTATTATTTGTTTTCACATTTCATCTACTAAGAATGAATGATCATAGATGTTTTGGGGGATTCATAAAAAAACAACAGGCCTAAATATTTTTATTGACTCGGACTGCTGATCTTACCAATTCCCCTGCCCCTCTATGAAGTTTTCTTTTCAGGTTGAGAGTTTTCTTTAAAAAAAAAAAAAAGGAATAAAACTATCATGGGACACCTCTGCAGCTCAGTCAGTTAAGCATCTGACTCTTGATTTGGGCTCAAGTCATGACCTCACAGTTTGTGGATTCAGGCTCCCCATTGGGCTCCGTACTGCTAACAGTGTGGAGCCTGCTTGAGATTCTCTCTCCCTCTCTCTCTCTCTGACCTTCCCCTGTACACTCTCCCTCTCTGCCTCTAAATAAACAAACTTTAAGAAGAAGCCACCATGATGTGTTCTAAATCCACACTTGTTGTCATAGCATTGATTAAAATAACATGGAAATGACAAGAGTATCTGACAGTAGGGGGTTGTGTGAAGAGTAGAGAAGAGGATAAGTTGTTACTGGATGATTCTCCTGAGAAAAGAGTGTGCCTAGAAGTGTTGGTAGGATCTAAGTAGGTATGGGAAAGGGCAGTTTCAAATATGCTGATTAAAACCCAAGCTCCAGTGTCGTCCCCAGACTCGGAGACCTATTGGAAAGGAAGTGAACAGAGAGACTAGCTAGACTGGAACAGAACAGATGGTCCCAGCTGCAAAGTCCTAGGAGATGCTTTTGGAGACCTGTGTTTGGACCACATTTAGAAGGAGCCATCAATGACATGATGATGATAGCAGGGTTTAAGCAAAAGAGATCTGGTGACTTGGAGGAAAATGAAGTGAACTGGGAAGAAAGCTGTTTTATATAACCCAGCCTGACAGTTGACAGAGCCATATAAATGGGGGTAGTGACAGAAATTTAGGACCAACTAGTTACTGTAATAATAATGATGACAATAATGATGATGATGACTTACATTTATCTGTTCAGTATTTACTCTGAGTGGGAGCAATTCTGAGTTATAGAGCAAAATAAATTATTTAGTTTTCATAGTGACTATGAGAAAGCTCCTTTTACCCCCACTTTGTACAGGTAAGGGCACAGAGGTTCAGAGCATTTAAGCAACTTGTCCAAGATGCCAAGCTGTGAACAGAGGCACCAGGATTTCATCCTGGGCTGTCTGGCTTGCCCATACTGTGCTGTCTACTAGGATTTGGTGGCTTGACCCCCTTCTCACTCCTTCTGTCCAAGACCTCTCCTACCCCTTGACTCCTGGTTAACTCTGCTCTAACCAGGCTGCCTTCTCACTGTTCCTGAACAGTCTCCTAATTTAGCTTTTGCTGCTCTTACTCCTTCTGGCAAGGATGCCCTTCCGTCAGAGAGCCACAAAACTTTTCCTTCACTTTATTCAGGGACCTGCCAGAGCCATCTCATCAGTGAGCCATTGTTTTTACTTTCTCAGGCAAAATGGCTTCCCCACTCTCCTCACGCCTTTACCTTGTTTTAGTTTTCACTGAATAGTTTATCCAACCTGACAAAATGTTCAATGATTCTTTGAATCAGCCTCGCAAGAATTTAAGGCCCTTAAGAGTAGCACATTGAGGTGCCTGGGTGGCTCAGCTGGTTAAGCGTTCGACTCTTGATTTCAGTTCAGGTCATGATGTCACCGTCCTGAGATCAAGCCCAGCATTGCACTCCATGCTGAGCATGGAACTTGCTTAAGATTCTCTCATTCTCTCTCTCTCTTTCAAGAAAAAAAAAATAAGAGCAGGAGATGGTCTTTTTCTCCCTCTAGTACATATGTGAATATCAGACACAGTAGACATTTAGGAAATATTTGTTCAAAAGATGAACAAAGGGAATAGATAAAACTTTTGGAAATCTAATTTATGGAAATATTTAAATGTAGACCTCTCCATTAGATAAATTCCCTGATGGTATCCAGTTACATCTCTTCAGCTTTCTATTTCCAGTGCCTGATATAGCATCACAAAAGAATTACATATTCTGTTAATAAAACAAGTGATTTGTCCCAGGCATGATAATTACACCACAGTAGCCTTGTATATAAGCTTTACCTCCACCTACTTCAGATGGTCCCTCCCTCTGAGTTTTCCTTTGCCTATCTGCTCACACTTTTGAGTTTGATGATCCAACAAATTGGTACTCTTTGATCCTGGGTCCATCATGTATTTCTTGGATGAATTGCCTTCTTGTCTTTGCACCATTTGTTTGCATTCCTGTATTATTACTTTGGCTTTAATTTTTTGGAGCCTTCCTATCCTCTCTGTCTACTTTGATGTGTTCATGATTTATACCACTCTAAGTTTTCTTTGTGTCATTTCCAAGAATATGCACATGAATGAAAAGAAAATGAATAATGCATTCAAAGGTGGAAAAAAACTTATGAAGAGAAAATGAAGATAAAACATCTGTTTCAAGAGACAGGGTGAGCCACCTGAACATTTAACCAACTGAAATGAGATGAACTTAACAGACCACTCACTCCAAATGCCAAAAGCCCTTTTTGTACTAGAGGAGGTTGGAAATGTATAGGGTCTTCTGAATGAAGAAAGTGAATAGGAGAATTCCCATAAGATTTTCTTAAGTGTAACTTTGATTGTTCTTTACTTGAATAGCTTTCATTGAGGAAAAAAATCTTTGACAAAGTATCTCAGCTATAAAATCTCATAGAATGCTGCATAAACATGACTTTTATATGCTTTAGAGAGCACTTACTTTTGTGTCTCTGAAATTATGTATTTGCTATTCTATTTCAGGGCACATGATACTAACGAGTAGGAACCATATTTACAGTATTTAATTGCCTTAACAAATGCTTTCCAGGTCTCCTAAATGGGCATCTCCAATATATGTTCTATGGGAGGGAATGACTATAGACACCGAGAAGCCTAGAAAAGGAGGCTTCATGGAAAGATGAAAGATCTTTGAAAATTACTCAGTAAATCACAAACACAATGCATGTGGCAAACTAGATGAACAGAAGCTGTTCACCAAATATGAATGATTCGGTGCCTTAACCTAATTGCTCACTATCCAGTCAGTTGGAACAGCTTCCTACCTAGCGAGAGTGACATCCAATCTGAAAGTAATCCGAGCAGACCTTTATTTTATTTTCATTTTATTTTCTTTCTTTTATAGTGTATTGTCAAGTTGGTTTCCATGTAACACCCTGGGCTCATCCCAACAAGTGCCCTCCTCCATGCCCATCACCCATTTTTCCCCTTCCCCTACCCCCATCAACCCTCACTTTGTTCTCAGTATTTAAGAGTCTTTTAATAGTTGCCTCCCTCCCTCTCCTTGACTATTTCCCCGCTTCCCCTCCCCATGGTCCTCCTGTTCCACTTATGCGTGAAAACATATGGTATCTGTCCTTCTCCACCTGACTTATTTCACTTAGCAGGACACCCTCGCGTTCCATCCATGTTGCTACAAATGGCCAGATTTCATTCTTTCTCATTTCCCTGTCATATTCCATTGTATATACAAACCAGATCTTCTTGATCCATTGGTCAGTTGATGGACATTTAGGCTCTTTCCATGATTTCGCTGTTGTTAAAAGTGCCTAGCAGGCCTTTAAAATGGACACTTCATGTTCACACTTTGAGTCCTATAAATGTATTTAAGTCTCTCCTGGTAGATTTCGGCCCACCACATTGTAATCTGGCAACTTGGGATTGCTATCTACTGTATCTATCTCTGGAGAGAAAAGCTCACCCGCAGCAGACATCTGTTTGCTCTTAGCGCTGTTGTTTCTTTCTGGGCTTGCCAACTTTGTCTGTTTAAATGTGGCATTTATACTATCCCTTCATTATAACAGCCTAAGTTGGCAAGTGATAAAATACAATAATAGACGGAAAGCTGAGCGAAAAATAACACTTGAGAATAAGAAAGCAGGTCAAAATGGTGTATATATATATATATACATGTCACACTCAGAAAGACATTGGGTCTGTGAGTTCTTGCAGTTTTGTTTAATAAAAGTGTTCATGATAGGGATGGTGTAAGTTAATAAAAAATGTGTTGAAGAGGAAATCCCTGTACTAAAAAAAAGAACATCCTGCTTGTTGATTTAATGTAATCCATTACTAGAATAATAGCCTCTGAATATAGAAAAAAAAGCAAATACTAATGAATTTTTAAGGATAAACTGAGAAAGTAAACAAATTTTCCTATGAAACATTAAAATTTTTAAAAATTATACTTCCTAGATTCACTTTAGAAGTTAACCTAAAGTCAATTTATAAGTATAATTTCAGGGGCGCCTGGGTGGCTCCTATTGGTTAAGCGACCGTTTTTGGCTCAGATCATTATCTTGTGTTTCATGAGGTTCATGGGTTTAAGCCCCGTGATGGGCTCTGTGCTGAAAGTTCAGAACCTGGAGCCCACTTCGGATTCTGTGCCTCCCTCTCTCTGCCTTTTTCCCACTCACACTCTCTCTCCCTCTCTCAAAAGCATTAAAAAATACATAATTTCTTGTATTTTACAAAACTTTTAATGTGTATTTGACAATTAATTTGGGAATAAAAATAACAGGGACAACCACAAGAAAAAAGGAGATGTGAAATTTCTTTTCCTAAGTGATAAAGATATCTAACAATATAAAATCATTAAGTTGTTTTGATAAACAGAAGTAAGTAACACCTACACTTGATTGGTGCCGTAAAGTACTTGGGAACTAAGTTTCTCTGTTAATTCCCTAGAGCTTTTCTTATCCGAAGTGCCATGCATTCCTTGTCGAGATGTGGCCTCAGTAGTTTGGTACACACTTTAAGGAGGATATGGACTCAAAGAGCCAACGTGTGGAGGTCTCGTGGTGGCAGTTTATTTTCAAATATTCTGAAAGATGATGTTTATCTTGAAATTCTTTTTTAGCTTAAGAATGTCAAAGCCTTGGAGGCCTGCATGGCTCAGTGAGTTAAGCATCAGACTTCGGCTCAGGTCATGGTCTCATGGGTTGTGGGTTTGAGCCCCATGTAGGGCTCTGTGCTGACAGCTCAGAGCCTGGAGCCTGCTTCAGATTCTGTGTCTCCCTCTCTCTCTGCTCCTTCACTGCTTGTGCTCTGTCTTTCTCTTAAATAAACATTAAAAAAATTTTTTTTAAAGAATATCAGAGCTTCAAACTACCTAATCAGGAAGCTCTGTGCATGTGCGGGTGCCTGCCTGTGGGTGCCTGCATGGGTAGGAGTGATGTAAAGCAACAAATCAAATCTTCCCTTCCTAGAGTAACACAGCTGCCATTAAACTCCCTTTGCATCACTTTCAGGGATGGCTTAAAATGAGAAAGAAAGCCAGCGGGAATTAAACCTGAATTCACAGAGAACACTTTGGCCAGCATAAGTGAAAAGGCTTTATTTAGGAAGGAAGCAAGGAGAGACCTAAAATGGATTGTTTATTTCTATTGTGCACAGAAAAGAATTGTGATTTGGAATTCCAGATACCATCGGAAATAACCACCTTTCGGGTACTGGTACATAAGGAAAAGGCCTAAATACCTAAAAATTAAATCCCATTGTCAGATGCATAACAATAAACAATGAAAAAGTTAAAAATGACTAGAATTTTCAAAGTGCTGAGTCTCTGCCATGACCAATAAATTAGATTAGTCACTTTAAAACTATAATTGTCTAATGATGCAGGAACTGACCATTTTCTTATAAAAAGAGTTCACTACTTAGAACAGAGTAGCAATGTCCTCTGGACTAAATTATTTGAATGACATTCAGGCTTCCTGAATACAGATTTGATAATTCCAGCATTACTGTGTTTTGGGGGAGTTCTTTGGGTCTTTGGTGTTTAAAAAATAACAAAGCTCCAGTTCGTGGCTCTCACCATGCGTGCCTTTGGTATTCAGGAGTACATCTCTAGCACCTTAAATAGTCTCTGGTCACTTCAGGGCTGTCTTTGAGAAAGGGTTACCTTCTAATTTGGTCTTCTGTAATTTCTGAGCTTCTTTACAAGACCGCTGTCAGACTCACATTCAGGGCAAAGCTATGGGAACATTAACGCCCTGTCTGATGCCGCTGACCTCCCCCATCCACCCCCAACCTCCAACCTCCTTCTTCAACTCTTACTGGCTCACACTTCTCTTCAATCAAAAACATCAATGGCAGGCTTTTAAATCTCATCCTGTGCCAGGGATCAGTGCAGGAATGAAGGAATTTTAAATAACTGTACTAAAGAGGGGGGGACTGAGAAGACAAACTTTCTAGACTTCACAGCTGCACCATGAACTGGGGTGGCTGGCCTCCGAACCAGGTAGAAAAAAAAATAGAAAAGATTCTCAATAACTTTCTGCCTTGAAGCTGCAAAATCTGATAAGATTGATAAGTTTTTTTAAGGAGTTATACTTTTATTTATTTATTTTTTAATGTTTTATTTATTCTTAGAGAGTAAGAGTGAGCATGAGCAGGGGAGGGGCAGAGCAAGAAAGGGACGCAGAATCTGAAGCAGGCTCCAGGTTCTGAGCTGTCAGCATGGCACCTGACACAGGCCTCAAACTCACGCGCTATAAGATCATGACCTGAGCTGAATTTGGATGCTCAACCGACAGCCACGCAGGTGCCCAGGAGTTATACTTGAAAAGAAACGTAGGATCTGTAAAAAGAGGTCCCATTTATCAGACATTGTATTCAAGGTCACCACCGTGTTTGGCCCACCTGTATCTTTAGGTCCCCTTCTCATAACCAAGGACTCACCCCAACTAAGCCCTTAGGTGTCTGCTCGGGCTTTGCCTGCAATGTTCTGTCTGAGGATGATGTGGTTTGGGGTGCCTGGGGGTATGTGGGCGTGTACGCAGTAGGTCCCACATGCCACTTTCTGGCATTCTCTCTGTGGGTCTAGCTGTGATCCTGCTGACACCCAAGTCCCCAGGCCTGGATCCCTGCTTTGGTTCAGCTTTTGTCATTGTCTGCTTCTTAGCCCTGAGCTTGGCTCCTGACTTCCACGGCTCCCCAGCAGCGCCTACAAACTTCTGTTTTGTCTCTCTGGCACCACTGCCTGCTCGTTTAAACTATGTTTTATCTCCTGTTCCAACCATGAATAACTTTATGTTCTGAGACTCAGACATCCTCACCAGAGTCTTTCAATTTGGGATCTGCTTTCTGGAAGCTTTGGCTCCGTACCTCCCCCTTCTTAGCTGTTCCTTTGTCTGTCTGACTTCTAATTTTTATCAGATTCAAGGGCCTCCACTGTCCAGCACTGTCATCACATGGGAATTTTTAGCACCTTGTTTTATTCAGGGAAAACTTAAGCTGATGGGTTAAATAGTTGATTGTTGAACTTCCATTATATATGCATGCTATAGTTGGTCTTAAGCCAGTAAGTCAAAAGTCATCAACAAAGATGGTAGAAAAGTCAAGTCATAATGATAGAACAGTATCACTTTGTAGAGTTTGGACCTGACTGGTTTATATATGTTTAATATGTTTTTAATTTAGCTCTAGCTCATTGGCTTTAGCCAATGTCTCTGACAGGAGAAAAGGGAATCTCTCATGTATTACACAGTATAAGCTCACATTGTCACCAAATAAAAGTTGTCTAACTTGCTTTTACTACATAAATCATAAGGACTTTTTAGGAGCATCCTGCCTGCAATTACATGAAGAGGGAGAGGGGAAAGAGGCCAAACACTACACAAGTTGTAAACATTTGTCTTAGTGAAGATCTAGACACAGAGGCAAAGGGTAAGAACGATAATTGCTATAGAACAAAAACCCATGGACTATGAAAAGGGTGTTGGGGAGAGGATAGAGGTATTTTTGAACTGTTACTAGAAAATGTAATTCATTACACTAAAGGAACTGGTCAGTAATTAGTTGTCAGAAAATGCATTAAATTACGGCCCTAAGTAGTTGTATATTCCTTTAAGAAGTATGAGTGTGGATTGAGGAATCTTCTGGATACAAGAATATTAATTGACTTGAGTATGAACCAAAGCTGGGGATTTTCACATCTTCACAACAGTGTCCCAAAGTTAAATAAACTCATAGATTCTTGATTACAAGTCAAAACTACAATGAATCAAAACTTGGAAGATAGTCACATCAATTTCCTCATGTAATTGAATGTATGATACACAAAACCCTAGGGTCTTATAACTTGGATGGCTTATTTGTACACTTAAGAAAATCTTCAAACATGAGGATCAACAATTAGGTTCTTCCAGTAAAATAACTTGTCACAGAATGAGGAAGTACATTTTACTGGGGTTTCATTTTTGTTCAGCTGAGTTACTACTGATCAGTTATCAAGAAAACCTACATTTGTTAACAGAAAGGCTAGACTACAAATTAAAATACTTAGTAAAAATGATATTTATTTAGGGGCACCTGGGTGGCTCAGTTGTTTGAGATGATTTCAGCTGAGGTCATGATCTCAAGGTTTTATGAGTTCAAGCACCACATCAGGCTATGTGCTGACAGCATGGAGCCTGCCTGGGATTCTTTTTCTTTCTCTCTGCCCCTCCTCTGTCTCTGTCTCTCTCAAAACAAAACAAACAAAAGCCTTAAAAAATGGTATTTATTTTTAGTCCAGCTAATTTCTACCTGAAGCTGTATGTAAAAATTTGATGAGGGGTGCCTGGGTGGCTCAATTGGTTGAGGGTCCCACTTTGGCTCAGGTCATGATCTCACGGTTTGTGTGTTCAAGGCCTGCATCAGGCTCTATGCTGACTGCTAGCTCAGAGCCTGGAGCCTGCGTCTGATTCTGTTTCTTCCTGCCTCTGCCCCTGCTCTCCCCACTTGCACACTCTTTCAAAAATACACATTAAGAAAAAAAGAATATATATTTTCCTACAATGAGTCCATGTCAGATTTGAAATTAAGTTTCTTCTCTTGACTTTAAATCTACTGAAAACATAACCAGTATTCCACTTTGGGCATCTTATTTGTTTAGCAAAAACAAAAAGTTTGTTTCAAAATATAGAATGTCAGTACATGTTCAAATTTTATAATTCCTTAAGAGACTATGACATTTTAACCAATATATATGACCAGTGTCGGCTTTATTTAAATCTCTAAAAATTTAACAAATTACTTTTCTAATTGATACATTTTAGGAGTTAAGACTGAATTAGTATTGTTTTTTTGGTCAGTAGGGCAATCTGGTTGCAAAATCTATCGCGTAATAATTCAGCATCTTGTCAGTTTACCTAGCTGATCAGGCGACTGTCCCCAAGAGTTAAGTTAAATTCAGGCCAATTAAGAGTTGGCAGATAATGAAAATGGTAAGCTGTAATATAGAAGACATTTTAAATGTTGAATTGCACTGTCATTATTGGGCCATAAACAAGGATAAATACATTATATACAGTGTTTTCTTTCTTCAGTTTTAGATATATAGATCATCAATAGTCATTAGATCTGAATATATATTTTAAAATGAATTATTTGAAGTTGTTAAAATTTGAATATGTGAATTAAATACTTGTTGAAAATCAGTGTATAATAATCAAAAGTAAGACCTAAAGAAAAAACTGGCACATATGGATTGGATTCAGAAAATACATGGTGCCATCTCTGCCCTTGAGAAGTTAATACTGATCTAGACAACTGGCAGTGCACCTTACACACATCATCTCAGAGACCCATGAGGCAAGAACTGTGTTTGCTTTGTAATTTCTAAGACTTTCCACAGAACCTGGTATAGAGGCAGTCATTAAATATTTGTTGATTTAGTTAATGAATGATGAGGGAAAGCTTTGTTTAGCAGAGGATTTTAAATGCCAGCATTAAGTTTGGATTTGATATTTTGAGCAATAGGGAACTATTTGACTTGGAGACTATTAATATAAACACAGTAGTTAAAGATGACTTCAGCGTTTCATTCCTATTTCTTCCTGCTTTATTTCATCTTCTTGGTTCTGTTTCCAGAGTTCTGAATTCTGTTTGATTTTCTCAATTCTTATTGTTTTACTCTGGTTTCTGCCAATCATCACCTTTAAGCAGAATAGTAGAGATTGTGTTAAAACCAGTTTGCTTAGATTTCAGTTGTGGTTTTATCACAAATTGTTGTATGACCTTGACCATATCACCATATCTTGGTTTTCTCATCTGTGAAAGGGGGCATTACTTACCTCATAGGTTTGTTGTGAGGGTTAAATGTGTTAATAAACGCAAAGCCCTTGGAACAGTGCCTGACCACAGGAAGCCAATATTAAATGCTAGTGATTTACTACTACTACTGTTCATTAGCCTTCTAACTAGTCTAGCACCTTCTAGCTTTATTCCCTTCTAAGACATTCTTTCTTCTAAGGACTCCCCTTTGCCTTCAACGTAAGTGTAAACTCTTAAGCATGATTACTAGACCTCTCATTACAAATAGCTTCCAGTCCACTCCCATTTAGCCCTAAGCCTCCACATTTCTATCCTTATTCCAATCATAATAAAATTCTTAGTGTTACTCAGATAAGCCCAGTTCCCTGTTGCCTCTACGCCTTTGAAGAGGCAATTCCCTCTGACTGCACTATTCTTTCCCAGCCTGTCTCCTAAGGACTTAACTTGTCTAACTCCAACTCACCTCCCTTATACTAAAGCAATTATTCCAAGCAGTGCACCTTGACCCCTTAGCCTAGACTGAGTTTCCTGCTCCATCACATTTTTGTCATTTCTTGTTTAACAGTATGTCACCTCCATTAGACTGGACACTATCTTGATCAGTAGTATCTCCACAGGGCCTATCACAGAGACTGACACATTGTACATGCTCAAGAATACTTTGTGTGTGATTGAATACATGCACGAACAAATGGGAGAATAAAGATTTTTCATAAACTTCAAAAGTTCATGCTTAATCTCAGTTGGAAGTACTTCTGCAGCCCGAGCTTCGGGAGCACTCTCCATTTTGCTTTATCCCTCAGACATGGGAAGCTGCTTGTATTTCCCTAAAAAACAGTCCACTGTTGCATGACTTTACAAGTGGGTTCATACTGTCCCTTCTGTCTAGAATGTTCTTCTTCATTTGGCACTTGTGGCAAGATGCTTTGTGTCCATGAATGAAAAGCTCCAGGGCCGAATCTTTTGTGAGAGCAGCATTGCACTTCCCCCTCCGCAGAGTTACCTCCCCCCTTCACTGAGCTCTCCTTTGACTTTATGCAGGCTTCTGTGATTTCATTGCCTAACACACTTTTATACACACAGTCTGCTTAGATTGCGTAAATCTTGAGGGGATGATTTAAGCCTTCTTACTCTTTGTTTCCCAGAGCATACAGAGTAACTGGCACCTATCAGTATTTCAACAAGTAGAAGTTGAACTGGAAGTTGAATGTCATGGTGGCCCAAGGAGGTGAGGATAAGGAGGAGATGGTCTTGTGTAGTTCCAGATATGATGGGTTAATCCAGAGATTCCAGAGTTCATGCAGAGAGTTGTATTGCATAGGAAACAAATTGTTGATCTCAGAGTATGGCAATTAAGAGAGAAGAGACTGTATGATACATGAGTGGGAGGTATAACATAGTATTTTCTATTAAGCATAGAACATCTACCCCACAGTAAGAATTGCTTTATTGTTTGTAACAAGTCTGGTATGTGAATATATAATACCAGATATATGTTGATTGTGGACATTTACTTTTTCTCCAGGCTCCTACCCTTAGTTGAAAACTCTCATTAGCATTTTTTTTGAATATTGACATGTGAGGATTGTGAGCTATAATTTTAATTGTCCTGATCACCATAGAATATAATTATTTTCTTAAATACTATGAATTTTATCCTGTTGCATGGCTATTATGGAAGACAACCCTTAAAATCAAACTTGTTGAAAAAAAATATGCTTATCTCATGAAGGAATGTCAATAGGCAGGACAGATGAACATGTCAGTTCCTATTTGTAATTCAGAAAAATGAGCATGAAGCTTTATGAAAATACAATAAAATTTAATGTGAACCATTTAACCCCAAATACCCTCATGCCAACATCCAGCTAGCTGACTCGTATTTGGCAAATGTGCCAGACTCAAAACTTTGAACCCAAACACTTGGAAGAAGCATATGTATATGCTTTATTAAAAATATTACAGATGTATTGGACGGTCTCTACAATGGAATGTGTAAACAGAACAAGTAGAAGATCCACATGGTGGTTAAGATCATGGGCTCTGGCATCAACCTTTTTGAGTTCAAAGCTCATTCCACCCCTTGTGGGACTTTGAGCAAGTTACATAATTTGTTTTCTCATCTGTAAAACTGGAGACAACAACAATCCCAAACTTAAAAGAGTGATTGTTAGGTAAGATAATGCTTTGAACAGTACCTGGCACATTATAAGGCATCAGTAAATATTTGCTGTTGTTGATATTAGTTCTCCATGAAGGAACATTAATAGCCACAAAAATTAAGTCATAAAATGCAAAGCAAAGTTGTTGAGATGGTTATTATCAATCAGAATGGTTGTATTTATTAGCCATTCAGTGCTAGATGCTAAGGGTGAAGCACCAAGTGAACGCTTTGATTTCTTTTCACGGTGACACTGTGTATGAGTACTAGTACCTCTCCTATAAAAGAGGAGAGTAAGACTTGGGAAGGTTTGCAGCACTTGCTCAATATCACATCGTTGTCAGTACACAACCAGACTGCAAACCCAGGTGTGTTAGACTCATAATTAGCAAGCACTCTTTGCATATGGTGGTCTGCCACATGTCAGAGTCCAACAGAAGGGAAGTTGAGGAAATGCATTTTATTGAGAGCTGGGTAATTTCAGGGTCCTCTGCTTTCCATTAATCTACAATGCTTCTCAACTTTTAATCAAGTCAATTTCTTTTTTGAAATTTTGTTAATGTTTATTTTTGAGAGGAAAGAGAGAGAATGTGAGTTGGGGAGAGGCAGAGAGAGGGAGACAAAATCTGAAGCAGGCTCCAGTCTCTGAGCTGTCAGCACAGAGACTGAAGTGGGGCTCGAACTCAGAAACTGTGAGATCATGACCTGAGCCTAAGTTTGATGCTTGACTCACTGAGCTACTAAGACCTCTCTAATCAAGCTAATTTCCTAATGTGGGCAAGAATTGGAGGGGGAGGAGGGTCTACCATTTATTGTATTTTTGTAAACTAGCCAGGGGTTCCCAAAAAGAACAAGTGAACTTCATGCAAAAGGGAAAAGATGCCCTTATTTTATTGTTACACGTCTTGGTGACATTCTGGGGCTCAGAACATTTGTACAGCAAACTGCTTTTAAGTCAGCACACTTCTTCTGTTCCATGAGACTGTGAATGATACCAAATTGAGGAGGAAGAGAGAGGCTTGTAAACTGAGAGGCAAGGCAATGTACAGAAATTAAAGAGAGAACATGAAGAAATTTCTGAAGGCCAGGGGTCATGGCAGAGCCTATTAGATTCTAATCTACCTCTAATATGATATTATCTGGGGCGCCTGGGTGGCTCAGGTCATGATCTCATGGTTTGTGGGTTCGAGCCCTGTGTCAGGCTCTGTGCTGACAGCTCAGAGCCTGGAGCCTGCTTCGGATTCTGTATCTCCCTCTCTCACTGATTCTCCCCTGCTCACGCTCTCTCTCTCTCTCTCTCAAAAATAAGTTAAAAAAATAGAAAACAAAATTTAAATTGATATTATCTTCAGGGAGCCATGGAGCCATGCCCTAAACAGAAGCTCTTAACAGCAGACTGATACCCCATGGTCCACCATCGCTGTGCTAGGCCCCCTCCCCCGTGCCCAGCAGTGTCAGGACTTTTCACAGCTATGGTTTTCATGGCTGCTCAGCTGGAATTTAATGTCTCTGGTTTTTAAAACCTAATATCCAACCTTTCCCTTCACCTTCTGTGAGAAAAAACCTCCTTAGTTCCCAATACATTCCTCTTCTTTGTTCTGCCAATAAAATTTGTTTTGATAATTGCCACTGTTTCTCCAAGATAGATACCCCCCCTACCCCACCCCCATTTGTTCATGTCTGTGTGCTCACTCTCTTTCCCTTTGCCACACTGCTACCTCTCCTGGCCGAACACAAAACCTGGAAGGTTGTGGGGGAAAAAATAGCTTTCAGTTCTTGGAAAAGAAAAAGAAATGGAGCTTGTTCCATGCATCAGATAGGCAGGTGATAGGCTGATTTAAATATGTAGGGAAATTATTATCAAAATAAGAGCAACTATCCAAGAGCTCATTAAATATCTGGTCCTGTGCAAATTCTTCATATTGATCATTTCCTTTAATCCTTACAATGTTTGAAATTGGTGCTCCTATCTTCCTGATTTTACAGATGAAGAAACAGGCTCAGGAAGGTTAAGAACAAGGTCAAAGAACCTATGGTGTTGGATGTGGGTTACATTCAGGGTAGTGCCACAGGACACCTGTGGGAGGGACCGCTGTCTTCTCTTTTGATCGAGGCACTGATGACACAGTGGTGTTGGCTCTGTGAAATTTTATCCAGGGTTACATGCCTTATATTTATATTATACACCACTAAATATTTACTTAATAAATCAACTCAAGTAATAGTTTTTAAAATAACTTGTTGAAGGTCTCAGTGGAAGAGGTGAAATAGAATGTACACCTTTCTGTCTCTAGAACCTGAAGATGTAAACTGAACAACACCACCTTCTATTTGATAGCATCAGGGCACACTGGCTAATGTACAGAATGTGGGCTGGGTCCCCAAGACTTGGGGTTTTGCCATCTGGTTAATATCCTTGTGAGAGTGGACAGTTCCCTGATACAGTGGGGAAAAGGCAAACCATCACTGCAGGGAAATATTTATTATGCATTTGGGAAAAGAGGAGGTAGAAGTTTAAATAGTGTCCACAGTGGCTTCCAGAGGAACCAAGACATGGTTTCCCGGGGCTTCAGAGACTCTGAAAGCATCACCACTCAGCACCCAGGCTTGAGGTCAGAGTTTCTTCTTTCCTAAATTTGGGTCCAGTGTACTCAGTTGGACTATAATTCTGTGACCCTGAACTGGGCAGTAGATCAGAAGTACGGCCAACCTTTGGGTCTGTGTTAAATTGACCCTCCCTAAAACCCCCCCCACACTCCAGAAAGCAAGACACACACACACACACACACACACACACACACACACACACACACACAGAAAAGGAAGAGAAAAAAAGAGAAGTAGAGAAAAAGAGCAAAAGAAAGGGAGAAAGAAAACAGCATCTAAAACAAAGGTGCAATAAAAAATATTTGATCAGAGAAGCTTCAAACCAAAAGTGCTAGTCAGAGAGGGAAAAGCCTAGAGGGATGGTGGACTTGAAACCACAGAAGACAAAACAAATCGAGAAGCCTCTCAGTTTTAGAGGCAACATTGGGAGAGACCTTAGAGGGGCTATAATTTGATCCCTGAGTGACAGCAGACAGCGTAGGTCATCGCTTGATTTGGGTGACTCTAAGGCAGCATCTCATGGGGGATGTCTTTCCTCTGTTTCCTGATTATGTACATGCTTATTGTCTTGCAAGGAAAAAAATGGATCATGGAAATGATGGGTTTTGTTTCTTAAATTTCCTAATAAAAAGTTATTGCAAATTTTTCTGTCCAACCACAGTGACCTAAAGCACACGGGTTCCAGTGAAGCCTTCACAAAGTCTCTGACACCTGCAGCAGCTCTGTTTTCATCGTGGACAAATGCAGGAAAATAGGGGCCCTCCTGTGGCCCCTTTCCCATAAATGCTTTCCAAGTTTCACAGACAAATAACCTCCATAGTTTCTCTGCTGAAATATTTATTTCAGTGTCCCTCTGAGTTTGGCAGGTCTAAGCTCAACCAGGTCATGTTTTCCTTCCCTTCTGCAGAAGCTGCATAAAACCTCAGGTCAGAGAAGGCCACCGCGCTGGGGGATGGCGACAGCACTGCCTTCTATGCCGGTGGCCTGAAATAACTCCATGGAAGGCTCCACAGGGCTCATCTCGTGGCTGTTGTTTTAGCTACATAGGAAGTGCTAACATCACTTCATTTTTCTACCTAGAGGGAGAGGCCCCATCATTTAGGGATGACCTGTTGAGACTCCCTCGAGGAAGTTAACGTAAACCACATGTTCATAACTGAAACTCTCAAATAGAGGCTGAAGAAATTTAAAAACACATAGGAAAGCCATAAGACAAAACTATTGTGGTTACCAAATGAGATCAGAACAGAGAGGAATAGCAAAAACAAAGAATGTCAACTACATCTAACAATCAGTGTTGTGAAAGCCTTAACGGAGCGATTTGGAATGTGCTAAAATGAAGACCATGATCTGTTGCTTTTCTTCTTCTCTCAAAGTGCTGTCATAAAGTTGAAAAAAGTTGTATGTAAAGCAAGCAGTGAGTGTCAGCATGTGCCAGACAAGGTTTTAAGCATTTCTCTTACATGATTTACTGTGTTACTCCTCACAACCGCCTAGAAGGCAGGGACTCAACCCCACTCCACACACAAGGAAATTGAAGTAGAAGGAAGTTAAAATTCCTGATCCATAGTAAGCCGGCTCCTCATTCCAAATTAGGATTAGAGCTCAGCCACTCGAGCTAGAGAACTAGAGCCTTCACCACTCCTTTTCACAGTTAGCTACACTGTACAGAGGAGGCCTGAGCAAGATTTTAACTGGTGGGATTTGACCAGGCGGGGGCAGCAAGAGATGTCCAACGCTTGGGCCGCAGTGATCTTTCTAACATGGAAACCTACTGAGTTATTCTAAGAGTTAAGTCCAAACTTCCTTGTAAATGTCATAAAACCCTTCCCAATCTGGTAGTCTCTGCTTATCTCTCTGACTTATACTATTGTTGTGTTTCCTTTGCTATTGTTAGATTTTTGTTTATTTGCTGTTTCTCTAATACATTCGATTTGATTTAGCCATACCCTGTTTTCGCTGCTTGCACACATGCCCCTCTGCTAGAAAGGCTAGGAGCCTGGGAGGCAAGCGTCCCTCTTTGTTTGCTCTCTGTCACGCTCCCAGCACTAGGGAGTAATATTCAAAATACTAAATTAAAGGAAGACATAGGCATCAATCATCAGGATAGACATCTCAAGCAAACATCCATGTCATTGCATAACCCCAGAGCTGGTTGGCAGATCAATGCTATAGTTACTATTTCTAAATGAATGAGTGAGTGAGTGGATGAATGAATGATATGAAGAAGTCCTAGTACTTGACACTTGTTTGCCTTTTGTTTCCTTTTCAGTTTTGGCTCCAGTTTATGTCCTTTTCCTTTTTCATTTCTAAAGTATATATTTTAAAATATATTTTGTGTATCCTTAACAGTAAACTTAAATATCTTCTGTGATAGGATGGGAATAAATAAGTATGTAAAATTGTGGGTAGGAGATTAATGACCATTCAGAGTGATCCCTCCAAGGAGCATCAAAATCAGAGCTGGCCTGAAGAACAGTCTGTGGGGCATAATTCTTCCTTTCTCCGAGTATCAACCCTTCTGGCTGCTAAAAAGTGCCTCAAAGTCTCTTGAAGAGATTTATTTCTAAGAAGTGAAAGTAAAAGAAGTAGCAGTATTAACTGCTAGATTGCAAATTATTCTGGAACGAGTAGATATTGCAGAATTAAATCACTATTAGAACCTTAGCATTGGTTAGTTTTATCGAGTTTCTCTCCACCTGTTACCTTGAAAATGAACAAATGAAACAAAACAAAACTAATTAAAAAGCCACCCAATGCAAATGCTGCATTTTCTTTGGAGCGAAGAGGGAGAAATTAGTCTACAGCTCTGTTCTAAATGCTGGGTACAAGATGTGACTGCCCAAAACATACACGAGCATGTATTTGACACATGCATTCCCATGCCCGGTTATTTAGCTTTTAATAAGTTCCACTTTATCTCAATGTACAGCAGCTAGAGGTGGAGAACCGCTGGTAAAGCATGAGCTCATGTGGTGAAATGACATCGGGCTAGGGGGCCCCAGGGCATCCTCTGTGCATTGAGCTCCAGGGATGAGAAGGCACAAAAAGAACATTGTAAGGACATGGCACGGCACAAACATTCAAGGTTTCTAGCTTCAGAAATAGGGCAATGATTTGTTTGGACATAACACAGTCTTCTTTTGAAGGCCAGAAAGTACCGTAGCTTTTTTTTTTTTTTAATGTTTTATTTATTTTTGAGAGAGAGACAGAGAGACAGAGATAGACAGCGTGAGCAGGGGAGGGTCAGAGAGAGAGGGAGACACAGAATCGGAATCCAGGCTCTGAACTAGCTGTCAGCACAGAGCCTGACGTGGGGCTCGAACTCACGAACTGTGAGATTATGACCTGAGCCGAAGCTGGAAGCTCAACTGACTGAGCCACCTAGGCGCCCCAAGAAGTACCTTACCTTCTTGAAGAAAATCTTTCCACTGTGAAGAGTTGAAGCAAATGCTGTTTTTGTTCAAAAGTTAATTAGCCAGAATACACCAAATTTAGGCATTCTATTTTTTAAATTTTTTATGTTATTTATTTTTGAAAGATAGAGACAGTGTGAGCAGGAGAGAGTCAGAGAGAGAGGGAGACACAGAATCTGAAACAGGCTTCAGGCGCCGAGCTGTTAGCACAGAGCCCAATGCAGGGCTCGAACCCATGAACTGTGAGATCATGACCTGAGCTGAAGCTGGACACTCAGCCGACTGAGCCACCCAGGCACCCCTAAATTTAGGCATTCTAATTGACAGTTTGTGACATAAATAAAATAAACACAAAATAAAAGCGAGAATTTTATCCTCGCTTCTTCAAGATATTGTAAATAATGACTTTTATGTTGATCAGTACCAAAATAATGTGTATCTTTACATTAACATTTTTCCTTTTGGGCACCTGGGTGGCTCAGTCGGTTGAGTATCTAACTCTTGATTTCGAATCAAGATCCCAGGGTCCTGGGATTGAGCCCTGTGCTGGGCTCTCACTGAGCATAGAGCCTGCTTAAGATTCTCTCTCTCCCTCTGGCGCTCTCTGCTGCTCTCTGTCATACACATTCTCTCTCTCAAAAATTAAGTAATAAGAAAAAATTCCCTTTTACCAAGTCAATGCTAATTCATGTCATGACCTTAGCAACCTTCTTAACTTTTCTAGCCTTCATTTTCTTAATTGAGAGAAACAGAATGAGAGGGAGAGGGAGAGAGAGAAGTGTAGAGGGATGAAGGGAGGAAGAGAGAGGAAGGAAAATAAATGGTTTCAAATTTTCTTCCTACACAAATATTTTAAGATTTTTGGATGTATCCATTTTAGGTACAAAGTTTGGCAAGATGAATTTGAGGATATGTTCTAGTGGAAATACTTGCCTTCAGAATTAAAGACAAATGCTTTGTTGACCTTAAATGAACTTACACTGAGTTGTTAAATTTCATCTTGGATTCACAGCTACGTATTTTCCCAAACAAGTTTCCTAATTATGTAGCATATGGTTTACTTGATATTACTCAGGGATGATTGAAGAAGTAATTCTTCAATCTGAGTAGGTGTAAGTATGTGTGTCTACAAGGGCAAGGCATAATTCCCTTTGTGGAAATCCACTTAAAATTCCAATTTCACTCTGCATACATTTATGGCAGACATTTTACCATGAAGGTGGAAGATTTTTTAAAGTGCTCTCTCCTAAGAGTGTCAGCGTAGGTATAGGAAATTTTCTCGGTCTTCTAAACTGGCAGGAAGCTCTATCTTCCAACCTGTGGTTTCCATACTCTCATGTAAATATTCACCAGCTACCATCATCTTGGTGGTGTCTCAACAAATTCTTTCTGTCAATACTGTTCACTATCCATTAGAATAGAAGAGACTCACTTTGTTGGCATATCCAGAAAAAGGTTCATTCAGGCTTGTATCCTTACCTATTTTTAGTTTCCTACTAAGAAATCTCATCCATATTTGAACTCTCTTAATTGAAATAGTCTTTTTAATACTTGAGTTTTCTGGATATTCCAAGTATTTTATTTCTAGCCTTGCTTTTGAAGCTAATTTGAAACTTTGTTATTCACTTGCTTACTTTAGCAAATTCAATGTAAGAAATCAACCATGACCTATAAATGTTTGTTGTTAAAAGAATCCTATTGAATTTTTCTTTGATCACTGAGAATTTTCTCTAGGTTTAGAGTAATCATTCTAAATATCAATTCTAATTTGTCATGGCTATAGATACAGAAGATGGAAGGTACTGTAGCGAATCCTGAACTTACCATGAACTTACTGCTTTCATTTTTGGTCCTCCTACTATGGCCTCCCAACAAGAGTTGGCCATCAGGGGTTCTGAGGTTTTGCTTCACTACTGATTATATCTCATCACTCCGACAATGACACAGGAACTCGGCTGCATATAAGGATCAAAATCTGTCAGCTACTTGCAAAAAAATATCTCCCACACTGTACCTTCTCATACTCTGCCACATTGTTCTACACTGTTCCAACTGCCAACATCCCTACATTCCATGATACGTGAGGCCCTTATTTCATTGGAAATACATGTTTTCATACCTCCTACCTCTCTGCAGGGTGCTCCATCCAGACCTTCTCTAAACTCCGAGTCTTCCCAGACGGTATGACTCTTCTTTGGAGCTCTCTTGAGATGAAATTGCTCTTTGAAAATGCTCTAAGAACCACATTCTCCTGGCTCCACAGCACTGATTCCAGAGTCTTCTCTTTCAACTCTCCCGCGCAAGCCATTCCTTTTGATACTATACTCAACTAGTTGGATTACTGAAGAATCAGATTCTTCTCCTGGCCCCACTGACCTCCTCATCCTTCTGAGCGTTCTGACTGACACCTGAGTCATACCCTTTATCCCCACCAAAGCCGTAGCCGTCATTTTAGGGTGGCCTAAACATCCCTGAGGACATTTCCTCTCTATAACCACATAGTTCCTTTGTATGATGTATTGCACGTAGCATTTCTTCCATCTCAGCACTAACTCTCAGGGTCATTTGATGGAACATATAATTAGCTGGAACAGCTCCATCTCCAAAATCTATGAATGTAAGAACCGACAATTTGACCACAGCATCCTTTGCTTCCTGTGCTCTCATGGGGCCCACTCCGTGACACTTCCTCTGTTCACATCTTGATCTTCCAGGGGATCCTTTCCTCAATACCTCCGTCCTCAATGCTCTGAAATTCCTGTATCCTCCACACACCAAGTCCCTCACTGAAGATCTCAAGACTGTCTCCTCTTTCTGGAAACAGCTACACCACGGTGGAGTTGGTGTTAATGAAGTAGGTGACCTTTAGCGTAGATAATTGGCAACATCCCCTCAGCAGACCTATTACATTTTGCTTCACCACTCTAGCCTCCTGTCCCCTCCGTAGCTCCTCTAACTTTTTACCACTATTTTTAAACTCAGCATTTTGTGTTCTTGGTCTCACTTTCAGCACATGATCTTCCATACATTCTATGTACAAAACAGAAGCTTTAGTAATGAATTCTCTTGCTTGTTCTCTTTCATACCACACATGTCATTAAATACATGTGCCTTAGGTCCAGTCTCAGAATATGAAGTGTCTTATTTGATTATCAAAATCTCTCTTTCCAACGCCTCCAGTGACTAGTTTTTCTCAGTACATAAGCATGCTTAAAGTTCTCATTTAAAACAAAACCAAACCAACAAAAAAACACCACTCTGTTTAGAGTCTTCCATTTTTTTTTCATCTCTTTCAAATCATAACCCAATTTCTAGGGAAATAATATTTTCTCCATTCCTATTCCATTTTCAACCTGCTCAATTGGCTCCTGTTTAGATCATGTCACTGGCATTGCCCTTGCCAAGGCATTCCTGCTTGCCAAGGCCCAAAAGCATTTTTCAGGATATACTCTACCATTTTCCTTCACCATTTCCATATTTTTATCCCATAACTGGCTGGCCACATATCTCTAGCCTTCTTCATACTTACTGTCATTTTTAAATGACACAGTTGTTCAACAGTTTGCTTTCAATCACTTTTGCTTCTTGCTCCCAACTTTTGCTGGGTGATCTTTGCTCAGTGTCCATTAATTCTGCTACACACCAATGATTTCCAAGTATATCTTGCCAGCCCAGACAGTGCTGCAGTAGTTCAAACCCATGTGTTCTGCTTTCTGCAGCACATTTCTAATGGAAATTTTCTTGAACTTCAGGTATAATAGTTGAAAACTGAGTTCATTGTTCTTTTTTCCTCCTCACCAGTTGGTGACATCTTATGTTTTCTGTCTGGGTGTCAAGAACCTTATCAGGGCCAGCTACCCCTAGTCCAAATGAAACATTTGTGGGAATTAGAACAGTATGCCCTTCCTACATCTCTCAGAAAGAAGTCTTAATATGCATATTTGGTGAAAATAGTAAAATATATGACTATTCACCAGATATTTTTCTTAATAAGTATACAAATCTATGATATCTGAGATTTGAATGCAGTAGCTCTTTATGATTGTACAGAGCCAAAATTTTCAGCCATAAGTGGTGAACTGACCACTAATCACCTCATATTCTGTGCCAAATATCCCAGACTCCTTAGTTATTTATAAATGTTCTATTGATTATCAAGTTTTTCCACTCTTACCATTGAAATCGATGTACATTTTGTTCTTTCTTCTCCACAATTAGAACCATGGCCCCATTTCTTAACCTTATCTTAGTACATCAGCCTCTTAACAATAGGCTGGCTTCTTTCGAATTCACTGTCAGCTTGTCTCAGAGTAATATTTTGTGGCATACACACATGATCGTGACACTTTAAAATAAACTAATTTAGGGGCAGCTGGGTGGCTCCATCGGTTGGATGGTTGGACGTCTGACGTCGGCTGAGGTCATGATCTCGCAGCTAGTGAGTTTGAGCCCCCATTTGGGCTCTGTGCTGACAGCTCAGAGCCTAGAGCCTGCTTCCGATTCTGTGTCTTTCTCTCTGCCCCTCACCTGCTTGTACTCTCTCTCTCTCTCTCTCTCTCAAAAAGGAATAAACATTAAAAAAATGTTAAATAAAACTAACTTAGTAGAACATACACTCCAAAAGGTAAAACAGAGCAAATCCAAATGTGCTGCTAAATTTTTAACAAATTAAGTACCACTAACCATCACACAGGTCAAGAAATAGAGCATTACTCACTCCCCAATCAGCCCAGTGCTCCTTCTCAGGCATTCTCTCTCTCCAAAATTACTACTGAACTCTTAGCACCAGGAAACCATTACTACTGAACTCTTAGCACCAGGAAACCATTTGCACCTGATATGGGTTTTGTGTGAGGATAATTATTTGGTAGGTACTCTTGTGTCTTCTTTAGTTCAGTACTTTTTGTAGGTAGAGTTGCCAGATTTAGGGCATAAAAACACAGGCTGTCCAGTTAAATTTGAATTTCTAATAAATAATTTTTTAGTATAGCTATATCTCATGTAATATTCAGCTGGGTGTGTTTAATTGTATTTTATATTGAATAATATTTATATAAACAATATTTGTATTTTATATGGCAACCCTATTTTGAGAGACATTCATAGCACATAGCATCTTTATATTATCATCTGATCTTTCATGGTAAAATATATACAATTTATGTTTATATGGTGCTCTTGATGGACATTAATACTGTTTTCAACTTTGAGCTGCCATTAAGACAGCTCATCACAACATTATTGTGCATATCTTTTGGTTATATGTGTATGCGCGCACACACACACACACACACACACACACACACATAAATTTCTATTGAGTGTATTTCCAGAATTGCTTATTCAAACAGTATGCCAATGTTCAGCCTTAGTAGATATTGGCAAACAAAGGTTCAAATATATTCGCCAATTTATACCCCCACCAACTGTGTGGGAGAGCTCTGTTTGCCACCATACCTCTTTAACATTTGGTATTATTATCTCTCCTTTGGTTAATTTAGACATTTTTTTGAGCATATAGTGGTATCTTATTATTGTTTGGGGGGTTTTTTGTTGGTTTTTTTTTTTTTTTGGTTTGTTTTTGAGAGGGAGAGCATGCAGGTGGGGGGGGCAGAGGGAGAGAGAGAGAGATCCCAAGCAGGCTCCATACTCAGCATGGAGCCCAATGGGGGACTCATCCCACGATGCTGGGATCATGGCCTTGGTCAAAATCAAGAGTCAGATGTTCAACCAAACGAGCCACCCAGGCACAGCTCTTATTAGTGTTTTAGTTTTTTCCTGATGGCAAATTTCCCTCATGGCATCTTTTATATTCCCATTATAAAAACACTCACATTATACTACACCAGCTGATTTGCTCCCTACTGTACAACTTATTTTTAACCAAAGAATTGGTGGCAGAGTGTGGCTTCTCACAAAATATGTGGTAAATAAAAGAACTAACAAATGGATATATGAGAACTATGGTGTTCCTGAAAGAGCTTATTTTATAGTTAGTTGCCACTTTCTTTTAATCTAATTAATGCATTATGAAATAGTTATTGAGTATCTACTATGTCCAGGCACTGTTCCAGTTCTACTGCCTAAGAACTTCAAGAGTACATGTGGCTAAAAGCAAAGCAAAAGTATATGATTGAAATTGCCATGTTATAACTGTTCCAGAGACTAGATATCTAAAATGCTAAGAAAAAGGATACTCTGTTAAATACGACTTACTTGCCCACACTTACAGATGTATACATCAAATAATGTGTAATTAACTCTGATGCTTTATACTTAGAAAACTTAGCACAAGACTTAAATTAATCTGGAAATAATAAACAGTGCACAAAGTTCTGGACATTGTCAAGAGAATATTGACTGATCTGCCCTGTCAATTCAAAGATGTATTATGGGAAATTTTTTCTGGCACTAAAAAATAGAAAGTAATCGGAAATAACCTATATTCTCAAGAATTCTGAACTGTTTATATAAATATGGGATATCCATATCATGAAATACTATGCAACCTTCAAAATAGTGTTGTAGAAGGATATCAAATACTACATTAATAACCATAGTACATTGCCAAGTGAAAATTAACTGATCATGGCACCTGGCTACTCAGTCAGTAGAGTATATGTCTTCTGATCTTAGGAGATGTAAGTTCGAGTTTCATGTTGGGAATAGAGATTACTTAAAAAATAAAATCTTTAAAAAAAGAAAAGGAAAATTAACTAACTGAGAAAAGGCATCATGGCATCTTTAGAAAGGACATATTTTGGAAAAATACGAGGAAAGGAAAAGCCTGGAATGACACAAGTAACAAAAGATGTTTATTCTAAATGATGTAATTATATAATCATGGTTTTCTTATTTGCATTTTTCTGTGTTCCATCTTTTTATGAGTGACACAGAAAATTGAACAGTATGTGTTGTATTTTAAAAGATTTGGGAATTTTACTAATGGCAAGAGCCTGAGGAGTTCTGACATGTAATCATTAAAGTATTTTTCAAGGTAGGCAGCAGTGTTCCTTCCTCCATTTGCCAAGGCCCATTGAGTGGGATTTCTTTGGGCATCAGACTTCTGGTCTGAATTAATCACTGGTCTGATGCAATAATGAAATATTCTGTTCTTTTGTCTACTTACTAGAATTTGAAAGTATAATCATAAAAGGTAAGATCAAGTTCTACCCTTTATTCAGCTTGATCCATGTTCTTAAGGGCTTGTGTAAATAGAGTTTCCTTGGAAGTGACTGAGTTCTTGTGTGAAAGTTTCATAATAATTAATAAGCAACAAAGGAAAAACTGACCACTGATTAAAAAAATGAAAGTTAGGTTCATGTCTCACAAACTAGAAAAAGATCCCTAACTATCACTTACCTGTTAATTATGCAAAATAAGCCAGTAAAAATGATAAAACAGCATTTTCTAGGCACTGACTGATCTAATCTAATTCAGTCTACAAATGTCAGCCTGATTACGTCATTTCCCAGGCTTCTCTAGTTATCTCATGCAATCATCACTTAAACAATCTGGCAAAGAAGCTTTATTACATATCACTAAAGGAGAAAATACTGTTTCGGAATAGTTGCAGCTTTAATCCAAAATATATTTTTCCTCCTATGGGATGGGGAGGGGATTATTAAGGAAGCACAGCCAACTGGAAAGGACTTGGGCTTTTGAGAAACCCGTAATTTGACTCTCAGCTTGGTGACCTGGGGCATTTAACTCAATGCCTCTGAACTTGAGTTTATTCTACTGTAATTTAGAATTCTACCTAACACCTCCTTCAAAGGATGTTGTCAGGACTGGAGAAAATACACAAACAGTATCTCTGAGAACCTACTGCACAATGGATTCCTTCCCTTTACCTTCACTTTTCCTTTCCATGAAACTTGAGAACTACAAGTAGGGACCAAGAGTTTAGGTCATAAATTTGGGTCTTTATTCTGCAGATAAATGTTGGGCTTTTTTCTTTTTAATGCTCCCAGTATTATGCTAGCTAGCTAGCTATATATGCTGCGGGATATATAATACAGTGAACAAGACAGCAGTGAGAAGCTTCTAGTTTCTTTACTTCTAGACATGTACATAGTTAATAAAACAAGCAAAAACAGAGCATCGAAGAAAGACAGTCTGGGAGCTGAAAATAAAGGAATCCCTAACTCAGGGACAGACATCACAGAGAATGCCTGAGCTGAGCCTGAGGAGACTGAAATATGAAGGAAGGATGTGATAAGCTGATAGTGGGTATAAGGGCATTGCATTTCCTAGCATGCTGTGAGAGGGAATCTGGATGCTAAGGAAGCTGTAAAAATTACATGGAAAACATGAATTTCTTTTAGAAGTTCGGGAGGAAACATGTTTATAGGGGTTACTAGATTCCTTACTAAGAAATATGAAGGCAAAGGAGAGTTATTAAAAAGACCTAGAATTTACACTTTAGAAAGTTCACGGTGATAAGGAAGTACAGAATGGACTGACTAGAGAACTAAAAGGTTTGAGTTTGAGAAAGAGTTGGGAGAGGGTGTTGGGATAGTTGAGGCAAGAAATTAAATAAAGCTTAGGAACAGGGAAGGTTAGTCATGGGCTGGAATGAAAGGGTTCATAGGGAAGTGACTACAGGGTGTCTGTGTATGGGACCCAGTGGGTGTGGTAGGTAAGGCATAGGAAAGGGTTCCCAGCCCTAGTGACTGGCCAAAGATGGAATGGTGCTTGTAAGCTGATGGGACTAATGGGGATCAAGGGAAAAGATACAATCATGAAACAAAGAGCTGCAGTCAGGGACAAGCCTGGATAATACAGAATTAGGTTTCAGCAAGAATGATCAAGTTAGCGTGGCTAAGCTGTGTTTCCCCTGTATTAGAGGACACAGCTGCCTTTGGAGACTTCCATCTTGCGATGCCCACCCATACACTGCCTTCTCTTTACACTTGGTGGCTCTCAGCGAAGAATCAGTGTGAATGGCAGGGTCTAACAGACTCCGGGGGTAAAGAATTGCAGTTATATGACCTAATCATACCAATTATGAAGTGGCCCTAAAGTTAGCAAATTTGAATTTAATTGTTACTTAAGGAGCAATAAAATCCAAAAGTGCTTCAATGTCAAAATTTATAGTGTGAACCTGGCATAAAGTTGTCTATACAAAGCAGTTATACTTCTATCTCTCGCCGCTTACATTTATGGAAGCCATCATATAAACAAAGATATCAACTGAATGGAGATCAAACCTTGGAAATCAAAAACGTTATTCCTAAAGCCTACCTTTGTAGAAGAGATTTTTAAAAAAATTAAGCAGCAAGACCAATGTCTATAGATTAGTTTCTCAAAAATCATGAAATGATTCTAAGTTTGTGTAGTCTCAAGAAATCTGCCATGAATCTCTAATCATAATGAACTATAAACATACATAAGATGTATTTAACTGATTACTATATTCTGCCTTTAATAGACCTAGCAATTTAAAAATACCTAGTATGGAGATAAAATTTGCCATTATTTTTTTTTAAAACTTGGTCATTACCATCAACCCTTATTTCTATTTTCCATGTGAAAATGAGTTTCCTCTGACATTATTTTTCTTTTTTGTATTGCACAATGGCTTTTCACAAGTTTTCTGCTCTTTGAGAATTATCTGTGTATTCATAGGATGAGAAGGGATGGAATTTTCTCACTCGGCTCATACTGACCTACAAACCCATATTATTCATGATGTTTTTGGAGCATATGTTTTAGAGCACTTGGGGAAATAAAAAAAAACCCAACAAAACAAAACCTGTTCTTTCTTTCTTAGATGTGCTCACTTTTACAGCTGGTAGGTAATGAGGAGAATGAGAGCCAAGAAATTCGAGCTGTATCCGTTTCCACATTCATCAGTCACAGTTACAGCAAAATTCTAAACTCAGATTTTCCTCCCAGGAAATTTTCTTAGAATTTACTTTTGTTCTTCTTGTCTGGATAAAGAACAATCTTAAATAGGTAATCCTATATCAGAGAATTTAAGATTGCATTTGAATAATGATGAGACTTTTTTTATTGCATAGCATTTTAAATTTTTTTTATTGGAGATGTTTGTGTTTTTTTTTTTTTTAACTTGGAGATGCTTCAATATAGGCATGTTAGTGCTTTCTTAAATCAGTCTTAAAAATTGAAACAGCCAGATGATTGAACACAAAGATAATATTATAGGGGTTCAGGTGATTTTTGAATATTATATTATAAATTGCATACATATGCAAACAGTAGAGACCAGTGTGATGATGCTCTAAGGAAAATAAGAAACAGTATACCATTGTCTCAGAAAGACAATAGATTTCCTAGCCTTCTCTGTTACGCCTTCCATTCTTTTCCCTTTGATGACAGCCAACAAGGGTCTACAACTTATGATCCTTTGAAATCCTACCTGAAGAATGATTGTCTGCTGACCATGAAATTTCCAAAGCTAAAATCCTGACTATAAAGCAAGAGTTGGGACTTAAAAATAATAGTTAGGACATAAAAACAATAGAATCACTTTCAGGGAATGATTTTTTGGTTTCGTTTACTCAACAGACAGAAATAAAAATATCAGACCTTCCCTATTCTTAATGACTATGGATCTCAAATGGTTTCTCCAGTGCAGGAAGTGTAGCCCAGAGAGCTTCAGAGCATGGCCTCTGAATTCCTCTAGCCTAAATTAACAGTTCTACTCCATTATTTACTACATATATAACTTTGTGTACTTTACTTCATTTTGCTAAATCTCCCTTTAGTCTTCTACAAAGAATAGAAAATTCAGTTATCCTACTTCTCAACTTGCTGGGGACGTTCACTGAAATGCAACATGTCAAGCATTTAGCACAGCACCTCAAAGATGGTAATTAATCATTATAATATTAGGTAATAATTATTATGATCATTACTATATATAATTGCTATTATTATTATTACTATTGTTATTATTTGTCCACCTTGGAAAACAATAAAAATGTCTACCCCATTTATCATGAGTCCCCTGCTGAAAATCTCCATGGAATTTATCACAACGACACTAGGATCAGATAAGAGGCCACTGAACTTAGTCTCTTTGGGTGCCTCCAAACTCCCTTGAGCAGGCTGTGTGCAGCAAAACTCCATGAAATAGTTCTGGTAAACTTTAAACTTGGCAAAAAAATACCCAAGACAACACCAAACAATATCCCACATAACATTGTTGGTACAGACAAATATTTACTTCATTTTTTATTTTTATTTTTTTGGAACAAACAAATATACCAAATTTGGTACATTTAAATCTTCAATGTTGACTTCTTTAAATGTTGACTTCTCAAAATGTTGCCACTCTTGGTCTTCAACTGTATTTTGAAAGGCAGTGCTTTCGAATTTTGGGAAATAAAATATCAAAATTGCCACATTCAGCACCATCTTTAGTTTTAGTGCATGGAGAAACAATGAGACTATTTCTATCAACAGATGAGGTGCCCCCTTCTGATACAGGGATGTCAGAGGCAATAGAAGGATGGGATTACCCAAAATTGCATTGAATTGTCAATGAAAATTTTATATATTGAATAAAGTTACCATGCCATTGATGGTTTAACATTGAGATGCTCTTTTCCCGCTCAACTTTAGGTCTTTCTGCCCACCCTACGTCACATTCCCCGATTCTCATAGGTGCTTGCTCATGGCTTTTGTGTTGCCTTACTAACTGGAGCAGCTCAACCCCAACCCTTATGTGCAGGAAGGAAACTAGGGGTAGAAGTAGCTGAGCAAGAAACAAGTTGAACAGAACTAGAATCAGCTCCACAGATAAGCCTGGGGCAAGCCACACACAGAGGATTGGCTACATAATATGTGGGGCTTAGAGCAAAATGAAAATGTAGAACCTCGATCAAAACTTAGCCAGGAATTTCACGGCAGTGACAGCCAAGCATGAAATCGAGCGCCAGGCCCTTTTTAGCATGGAGCCCTTTGCAGCTGCTCAGGCTGCATGCCACAGGGCCAGCCCCACACATATGTCTTTCCTGTTCTCTGTAACATGAGCCCTATCCCTATAGAAATTGCTTCTGGTAGCCCAGCCTTTAGCATGTCCATGGAAATTTACTTTAATCTAAAACCTAGTAAATGTTCAGGCTCTAATGCCAGATACATAATCCAGCTAATGGTTTAGGATTAAATGATACTTATTTTCTAAAGCCTCAAAGACAAGACCCTTTAATCAACTGTCATCCCTCCATTGTCTGAAAACCAAGCATAGTTTATAACATATGTGAATGTATATGAAAGAATAACCCTCAGGAGTTACTTAATCCTTAGCATGCAGTGGGGAAATATAAATGGAAATATCATCTGTAAAGAGGCCAAAAGTTCAACAAGGAAAACCATGACCTTCATGTATAATATTTAATTTGATTCAATTATTTTAAAGACTCTTAGAGTAGCTAAGCATTGCTCATTTCAATGCTATAGAGCAGTGAGTTATACAAATAAAGCTGACAAACCTCTTAACACTCTTAATGTTTTGAGGGGGTCACATGTCCCTCTAGCAACCTGGTGAAAGCCATAAAACTCATCCAAGATAAATGCATACTCCCATGAACACACACACACACACACACACACACACACACGCACACGCACACGTGCTTCTCAAGCATCCTGAGGTTCATTCTAGAACTTTAGGTTAAAAGTTATCTTAGGGGCACCTGGGTGGCTCAGTCATTTGAGCGTCCGGCTTCGGCTCAGGTCATGATGGCGCAGTTTGTGGGTTCGGGCCCCGCATCGGGCTCTGTGCTGACAGCTAGCTCAGAGCCTGGAGCCTGCTTCTGATTCTGTGTCTCCCTCTCTGTCTGACCCTCCCCTGCTCGCACTCTCTCTCTCTCTCTCTCAAAAATAAATTTTAAAAAAAGCTTGGGGAAAAAAGTAATCTTAATATGAAACAAGACTTTCTTACATGTTAAAATGACTTTACTTATTCCAAAATTTTCAGAGTTATTTTTAAAATAAGTGTTAAAGATACAGGTGATATTTATTATTTCACCATATGACTGGATGAAATTAGAAAGGAAAGCTTGAATCCTATCAAGAAGGATTATGCCAAATCTCTATAAGAAAATAATTTTTATACAGAAATATTTTAAAAGAATATAGATATCACAATACAGCATTACATCAGTATTCAGCTCTTAAAAATAAATGTATTTTGGGGGTACCTGGCTGGCTCAGTTGGTTAAGCATCTAACTTTGGCTCAGGTCATGATCTAACTGTGGGTTTGAGGCTGGTGTCAGGCTTTGTGCTGACAGCTCAGAGCCTGGAGCCTGCTTCAGATTCTGTGTCTCCCTTTCTCTCTGCCCCTCCCCTGCTTGTATTCTCTCTCTCAAAAATAAATAAAAATGTTTAAAGATTTTTTTAAACATTTTTCTACATAACCACAATAGCTCTTTTTATACCTAGAAAAATTAATAATTTCTTAATTTCAGTTTATACCCATCCATAATCAAGTATCTCCAATTTCTCCTGGTTTTGTCCAACATCAAGATCCAATCTAAAATGATGCAGTGTAATGTTTCTTATGTCGCTTAAATCTCAGTAAGTGTAGAACAATAGGGATCATTTTCATTTCATTCCTTGAAGATCACTTGATTTACCTCATGACTGCTTCTTAGTATTTTTTAAATCGAACCTTAAATATTTTATTAATTGGAAATTCAGTCTAAAGGTTGAAGAGATTTAAGTTAGCCATTTTAGGCTAGAATGCATTGAGCGTGATGTTGCCTCGAATTGCATTTCAGCAGGAGACAGAGGCTCTCTCCTAAGATTTGGTTTAATATCTAACTCAAATGACAACACGTATTTATCTTGCCTTCCCTTTTCTTAGCATAATTGTGCATTGGAGAATTTTTTATATAATTAATTCTAAATCAGCAGAACAATTATTCTCTTTGATGTTCAGTATAGTGAAACACTGCTAATGTGAGCTCTCTCAGGCTTCTATCTGCCTTCAAAATACTCCATTCAATTTTGAAAATTACTTCTTTTTCTCAACATTGAACTTAATTTTTCTCCCAGTCTTCTGGAGATTTAGTTGACAGATACCATTGTGTAAGGTATAGAGCATGATGATTTGAGAAGTGGATATATTTTAAAATGATTACCACAGCAAGGTTGGTTAGCATACCCACGTGTGTGTGATGATAATGCTTAAAATCTATACTTTAGACAATTTTTAAGTGTACAGTTCAGTATTGTTAACTGCAGTTGCCATGCTGTACATTAGATTCCTAGAACTTACTCATCTTACAACTAAAAGTTTATAATCTTTGACTAACATCTTCCTATTGAAGATTGACCCTATCCCTCAGGCCCTGGCAAGCACCGTGCTGTTCTTTATTTCTCTGAGTTCACTTTTTTAGATTCCACATATATGCAACATCATATGGTATTTGTCTTTCTCTGACTTATTTCATTTAGCATAATGCTCTGAAGGTCTAGCTAAGTTGTCACAAATGGAGGATTTCCTTTTTATGGATGAATCTTTTTATGGATGCTCCATTTTATATAAATATGGTGGGAATAGGGTCAAACCTGCAACTCTGGGATTGTAATGTGAGCCAAAATAAAAAATTGGTTGCTCCACTGACTGAGCCACTCAGGCGCCCCAGAAATCCAACACTTTAATAAGCAATAACTGGAAGTATCTTTTACATTTTAATGTTACACCTTTTAATTACTTAGATTAAAATTGAGGTTTGCCTTTCAAAGATTGAAGCATGTTTACTCGCCTTCTGAAATCTGAAGATTGGTATAGAAATGCTAGAGGAAGAAAATAAATAAGAATCCTAATCTTGATTAGATACTAAAACAGACACAAATCAGAAAAAGTATAGAAGTGGCTTTTCTTGAAGTTTCCATGAGTTTGGGTAGTGGCTAGAATGTACTGTGGTGGCCATATTCCCTCGAAGGATATGCTCCTTTGGATTATTGGCTTGGGAATCCTTCCTGGATTAAAAAAAAAAAAACCTATACAAATGGTAAAAACAGTGTTCTCAACTGCAATGGTCCAAGTTAAAAAAAAAAACAGTTTTCTCTTATGAGATCAGTTTTTTTGATACTGGTGAATGTTAAAATTCCTTGTTGAAGAAGAAATGACAGCTGTTTATAAATACACATTTCATATTGCTTTGACAAGGTAGAGTTTAATCTTTCCTGAATCTCACTGTAATGTTTGCTTCCTAAAAGATTCAGTTACCCTGGACAAGATCTTCATCAGCTACTTGCTATGGACTGATGATTACTTGATATGATTAAGCTAGTTTACAGAATAATTAAATTAATAGCCAAAGAAATAGGAGACACATGTGAATCCAACTCTTAGAGTTTCCTAACAAATATTTATATCACTTACTTTATTTTTATTCCCATTTCCTGATGTAGCTCAAGTATTCCATCAGTTTCCTCATTTGGTCTCCTTAGGTCTAGAAGATTAAAATACATACATACATGCATGCATTCCTATACATCTAACAAAAAGGAATTGCCTAAATTAGTAAACTGATTAGGATTTTAGGTCTTTTCTATGTCTATGTGTTGTTTTCTGGTATTTTATCGTGTTTACATTTGCCTACCCAATTCTACAGAACTATACTTCTGTATACTTTCACATTTAAAAAAATGGTACATAAAATGAATGCCACTGCTTCAAATTTGACAGTCTTCTGGTTCAAATAACGAAAGAGGAGCCTCAATTTCTTAAACTTCTTTCCAAATGTTTTCATAATTTTGTTTTGTTTTCTCAGAAACATCTCCACTAAATTCAATGCTCTGAAAGACATATATGATGTTTCTTGGAAGATTAATAAAATAAAGGAAAAGGACAGGAAAAATCCAAGAATCTATTATACAATTTGCATTTTTAGAGACTTGCTTGCAAACCTTAACTAAAAAAATGATTCTTAGATTAGATTAATTTAATATTCACTTAATGGAAGAAAACCAGAACTTTTTTTTAATGTTTCATGTTCATAGGTCAGGCAGAAGCATGTTTTTTTCTTTTTCTACTTCTCAAATTCCCTGATCTTCATGGTATGAACTTAGTATCTATAAGAGAGATGTGTTTGCAATGAATAAAGGGGCACAATGTTTTACAATTAGTTTCTTTTCATTTGAACTGATGTCTGTAAGTGGTTTGTTTGGCTTAATATATTGAATAATTAGTACCCAGATGCTATTGGCTATGTAATTACTGGGAACACAAGAGAGGCTAGAGTAAGAATGTAATTAATTGTATAATGACCCTAAAACAAGAATGTATATGAAAGAACTTGACTCCATGTCTTAAACAGATTGTGGAGATTAAGTGCTTTATAAAGGAATTCTCATAACAGAAAATGTGACCAACATTGCAACATATTTGAATATAATGATTTAGAAATGATTCTTAGTAGAATATTAATTTGGACTGTTCTGTAAATAATTAGCTAACTAGGCATTTCCAAATATTAGTTGAGATACATTAATGTAGGATGAAACATCTAACTTTTGTCTCTATAAACTCCTGGCTTATTTCCTTTACCCCTTGGATATCTTCAATTCCTTTGAACAACCAACTGATCAGTGAAGTGTTTATTAAGTGTCTATTGCAGACTCGGTAGTGTGCCACATAATGAGGTGTGAGGCATGCATTTGTACAACCCATAGTCCCTCAACTCAAGGAATGTACAATTAGATAGTGAGTACTATGGGAAGCAAAGTGAATAAATAGACATATAAAATTGGAAATCAAAAACAAAGTAGACTACAAGGATGTGAAGATAATTCAATGAGGAAAGAATAGTTTTTTTTTAAAGTTGGTGCTAGCACAGCTTTATACATGCACACAAAAGAAGGAGTTGGACCTCTACCTAACCCCCTATAGAAAAATTAATTCAATGTGGACTGGAGACCTAAATGTAAGATCTAAAATCATTAAACTCTTAAAAATAAAATGAAAGGATAGATCTTCATGACCTTAGATTAGGCAATGAATAATAAGATATGACACCAAAAGCATGAGAAACAAAAGAAAAAATACATAAATTAGACACCATAATTATATTAAATTCACCCTCAGTCTTCAGTCTGTGTAAATGTGGATGCCATGTCAGTGTTTCTGTAGAAGTTTTATTAATATTTTGCCAAGACAGTACTTAGAGCTTGACCTCGGGGATCGTTTTTCTTCCCTCTGAATCCTCCCTCTCGCCCAACATTCAATCTATTATATGTTAATCTGATGGGATGACTCATGACATCTGAATGTCTTAGGTAATGAAATCTGAACACAGCTTCACAAGGCAGCTAGCTTTCAATTGTTTAACATTTATTCATTTTTGAGAGACATTATCAGTGGGGGAGACACAGAATCCGCAGCAGGTGCCAGGCTCTGAGCTGTCAGCACAGAGCCCGACCCAGGGCGCAAACCCATGGACCAGAAGATCATGACATGAGCCAAAGTTGGACGCTTAGCCACCCGGGCATCTCGCAGCTAGCGTTTAATCTTTACCCAGAGTTTATCCTCTAGGAGAAACAGAGAATAGCTGCAGATCTTAGAGTTTTGATAGCATTCTAGCTGCATGGGTTATAGAAGTTGGTTCCTCTTGGGCATGTGTTTTAGAGGTTCTATGATTATTTTGATTATTGACCTCCATAGCTGTCATCATAGTGGCATTTTGATTAGGAGCCAAAGAAGTGCTTTCTGCAAAGGTGCTATTTGAGATTATCTAGTTGAGAACACAAAGCATTTAGGTATTTATGGTGAATACGTTTTACATACATGCTCCTCTCACACTGCTGATGAGAGCGTGGGTGGACACAGCCATTTTGGAGATTTTGGCAAAATGTTTCACAGGCCTTCACCCTTTGATCTGGGATTTCCGTTGCCAGGAGTTTAATCAATGGAAATCATGAGATATGCACTCCAAAATTCACGTCTTAAAATTTGATCAAAAGATTATATACAGCCATGAAAACTTAAAAAACAAATATCCAATTAATAATAGCTTAAAATTAACTGTAACCATGTTTGTAGTTTTAAAATTCATAATTTAAATTTTTTAATGTTTATTCATTTTTGAGAGAGAGAGAGCTTATGAGTGGGGAAGGGGCAGAGACAAAGGGAGACAGAATCTGAAGCAGTCTCCAGGCTCTGAGCTGTCAGCATAGTGTCTGACACGAGGCTTGAACCCACGAACCATGAGGTCATGACATGAGCTAAAGTCGGATGCTTACCTGACTGAACCACCCTGGCACCCCTTAAAATTCATAATTTAAAAGGATGACTATTTATAATGTCTTAAATGAAAAAAAAAATAGTTTCAAAGTAGTATGCACAGTAGGGTTACAAAGTTAGAAAAACCATTATGTATATACTTGTATTAAGCTTTATTATTTGTTTTATTTTTTTAGAGTGTGCATGCATGTGCATGCAGGTTGGGGAGGGATAGGGGGAGAGAGAGAGAATCTTAAGCAGGCTCCACACCCAGTACGGAATCAAGGTGGGGCTCAATCTCATGACCCTGAGATCGTGACCCAAGCAGAAATCAAGAGTCGGAGACTTAAGAGACTGAACCACCCAGGCAGCCCAAGCTTTATCATTTAGATTTGATTGACAAAGCGTCATTTGTATATTTATTTATCACAGTAATTGCTTCAGACTCCTGAGCTTTGCAAATCTGTGGGTTTCTCAGCCTTTCTTCTGAAACCACAGTTGTCAGAACATGAACTCTAAAGACAAATGGGAAGAGTTTAGTGCAGTTATTTTGTGGTTTATTAGTATTACTACTGAGTTGTATTAAATTCACCCTCAGTCTTCAGACTGTAAATGTGGATGCCATGTCAGTGTTTCTGTAAAAGTTTTATTAGTATTTCAAAGTGATGTATTATTTGTGCTCATTATTTTTCATTATATTTATTTTAATCCTTGTACAATATAATGGTCTTAAACTAAGGTAGACAAAGTGGAAAGTTTTGTCTGCCTGATGTGCTGTAGTGTATTTGAAAAACATCCACATGTCATCAAGGCTGTTTTTCCAGTAACTCTGCCAACTTGTCATGCATTCTAAGCTTTGTGATAGCATGGCTTTGTGACTTTGCAATCTTTTTATGTCATATAGAATTGTAGGACATGTATCAGACAAATATGTAGGAGACATGACAGAGAATAGTCATTTCTGAGTCTTGTATCTCTTCTGTGTTTCTACTTTGGTTAGTCTCTTGTGCTACTGGAATGCCGATTTCATATGAGTAAACAGAAGAAGGAAATTTACCTCTTTGGATCTAGTCACTTTAGCCAGCTATATTCTTTCTCCAAAAAGAAAGACTAAACTCAAATGTGTACATGTAATACAGAAAATGTAGGAAGTGATTATACGAAGAAATAGAGAAGATAAAACAATTAAGATTCAGGCCATGCTTTTTTTTTTTTCCTTCAGGCCCCTAGCAGGTGGCTTCAGTGTGGGAGGGAGGTGCTTTGTGTTAGCCTGTTGTACCGTCACAAGCACAGGAGTGCTGGAAGTGGTGACATGCGTTCCACCACCAAGTAGCTGTTCCTCTGAGTATCCCTCAACCCTTCTTGCCACTTCCCCCAACCTTCAGGTCAAAGTAAGCCCTAGTGGGCTCTCTGACAGAAAGCATTGCCATGTGTGTTTAAAAAAATAAGTACATTATATATACATATATATATTTATATTATATATTTATATTGTATATAGTATACGCTGTATGTATGTATGTGTGTGGGTATGTGTATATATGTGTACACACATGTATGTATATACATATTTATATGATGTATATTACAAATTATATATATTATATATGTAATATATAGTATACATTGTATATCTAGGATGCATTGTGTGTATATGTCTATGTGTGTGGGTGTGGGTATATGTCTATGTGTGTGGGTATGTGTATACATATATACATATAAATGTATACAGATGCACACACATATATATATTTCCTCTTCCCCTCCAGGAAGAGAGTTGCATCCAGCAATAGAATAGATATTTTATTTACCAAGAATTTTGAGTGATTATTTGAAGCATCTTTAAAATTCACATTACACATCCTGATAGACAATAGTTGTTTTATTTTAATAGAAAAATTAATGATCACCCCACATCAGACATGACATATAATTCGAAACTCTTCGTAGCACTCTTCACATAGGAGTCTTGCATGGCCTCGCTTGGCCCCGGGGATCAAGTTACCCAAGGCAGATTTTGAGACTCCCCGTTCCTAACAAGATCGCTGACCTGCACACAATGCCATCTTGCTCACCAAACTGAATGCTGCAGAGTCTACATAAGGGAGTGAGAAGCGTGAGTCCAGTGAACTATGTGAAAGCTGAGCCATCTGGGAGGACTGGGGGCAGAGTGGCTTTGTGTGACGCTGGCAAGCAGCCTGTGTGCTCTGCAAGAAAGAGGCTGGCAGAGGAGATTTTGAATTCTTCCTTTTCTAGTTCTGTGAGAAAATAGTATCCTCCAAGGGATGGCATCACCACAGAGCCCAGAGAGTAAGGAGCAGATAGAAATAAAAAAGGAAGATGAACCTTTAACCCAACTTTTCTTCTTTCAGGCAATTTTTCTACTGTTACTGTTGAACGCTGATTATATTCAATGTGTTCATTATGTATCTAATTCTTTTTTTTTTTATAAGAGGAGCACAAGTTGGGTAGAGGGGTAAAGAGAGAGAAAGAATATTAAGCAGGTTTTCCATGCTCAGCAGAGGCTGATGTGGGGGCTCAATCCCATTCCATGATCATGACCTTAGCCGAAATCAAGTGTCAGTTGCTCAGCCAACTGAGTCACCCAGAGGCCCTCATGTGTTTAATTCTTTAAACAAATAAAAAAAAAGCAACAACAGATTCAGAGAGATAACTAACTTAATCAATATCACACAGCCAATATTGGTATACCAGGATCTGAATTTATTTCTGCTACATCACAAGGCTTACTCTCCTTTCCCTAAAGATAGTACTGATCATCCAAGAGGAAGATAATGTTGTCTGTAGGTGGATTTGATAAAGAATTATATATGATTTATATTAGTTTTAAGGACTCTCGTATTCTTGTGTATTTAGAACACACAATTCATTTCTGCAGTAAATGTTTTTTGAATGCTTACCATTTTGAATGCTCAGATATATTACTGAGAGATATTTACTAATAAAATTTGAAATTTATAGTATTTGAGATTACAAATTTCAAAAACAGCTGTCATCAGATATCAGAAATGAATCTCCTCAGGAGTCATTTTAAAATTAGGCTGAAATCGGGGCGCCTGGGTGGCTCCGTCGGTTAAGCGTCCAACTTCGGCTCAGGTCATGATCTCACAGTCAGTGAGTTCGAACCCCCTGTCAGGCTCTGTGCTGACAGCTCAGAGCTTGGAGCCTGCTTCAGATTCTGTGTCTCCCTCTCTGTCTGGCCCTCTCCTGCTCGCTCTCTGTCTCTGTCTCTCAAAATAGAAATAATAAACACATTAAAAAATAACTAAATAAAATAAAAATAGTCTGAAATAGAAGGGTCCCCTGAAACTGGAAAATCCACTAAATGAAATCACTTGGTTCTTGGTATTCTTGAGTTACCAGTAGGCTGCACAGTAGAGTAATGAAGACAGTGAAAACATGAAATAATGAATGGAGGGCAGAAGGGATATAAATGAAACCATCAAAGTAAATTGGTCTTCTATCTTTTATTGAGGACACACGTTGATGACTACTAGGCAGAGTACAATTTGCACTCTTTGAAAGGCAGCTCTTCTTGAAAACCTCAGAGACTTTACTTTCCCAGTAAACACGTATGATTACAGCCCAGGATAAGAGACAAAACTGTTTATCAAAGACTAGTCCTTTTATGGGGAAAGAACAAATAAGAGGTTTCCTCACATTGAACTTAATCAAACAAAGTTGCTTAAATGTAAAGAGTTCCAAATGAAATACATACTTACAGAGCTTAATTAGGAGCATAAATTGAAGTTGTGTCTGGCCATTTAAAATATACACTGTTTCAAGGAAAAAGAAACATCTTCCTCAAAAATATGTGTAAAATAAAGCAAGTATCCTTCTCAAATATTGGATGTTTGCTTAAGTATTTGGTCTAAGCAGTATCATAGAACACTGTATTAACTTGTCTATTCCAGATATTAAAATTTTTAAACTGGTTGATCTTGGAAAAAATAAAACAGTATTTTTTTTCTCATGTGAAATAATTATTTTTGATGCTGTATGCCATACTGTTTTCTCTAATTTAGTCATTTGCCTTCACATTTGTTTTCGCTTCACAATTATTTCATTGCCATATGAACTAGTTTATATTTACATTTATCCTTGATTATATGGCCAATCATATTTATACTTGATTAAGGATTATTTCTCTTTGGTCATATTTCAAAATACTTCTAACAAGAGATGGAACATGGAAATAGAAGATTGTAATAAATGGACATTTTATGACTGGACATGGATATTCATGAACCAAAAAGCAATTCATATGAGAACTATTTTGATCCTTGAGAACTATACTTCTCTTTTTATTTCAAAGCTAAAACTTAGTAAAACAGCTTGATGGCAATACAGATATAAAGTGCTCTGCACTGAACTTTGTACAAAGAATGTGCTGAAAAATATTGAAAAACTGACTGAAATATAATTACATTTGACATATTAAAACCTCTCTAGGAACTGTCATTATGATCTTTCCTTTGGGCAAATTGAGCAAGTCTGACCTTCGGTACATTTGAGTTTGAATTTCATGTCATAACACATTATTTCAAGAGCAAGCTGAAAGTATAATAGAAGTATCTCTTGCAGTGACATGAAATCACATAGGATGCTTAAAAGTAAGCTATCCTGAGATAAGGATTTCAGCTTTCCACCACCAAAAACCCTGCTTGAGAATCTTGATTTGAATAATGATTAGCTGTGTTGTCCCTGCTCTTGTCTCTGGCTTTGGCCCTTCAAGCCAGGCCTTAAATCCACTGTAGACAGCAGCAACAATTAAGGCCCTTGTCTGGGGTCCCTCACCCACCACTCCATTTGATCTCAAGCTGCTTAAGCCCTCTTGAGGACCTTACCTGATTTGGCACACCAACAGGCAGGTAGTAGTGTTTCCCTATTTGCTTTGTCAGTTGTAACCATGTTTGGCTGAATTTTTCCTTTCCCCCTAAGGATCGTTCTAGGCAAGAAGCTTTTGCCAGTGCTTAGAGATCTTACTAACATTTTGGGTTCTGTCAGTTCTGACTGCTTGATAAGTAATAGATGTGAATTTAAAATGTTCTGATATTTGGGGCTCCTGGATGGCCCAGTAGGTTAAGCATCCAACTTTAGCTCAGGGCATGATCTCATGGTTCGAGAGTTCAAGCCTTGAACTTGCTGACAGCTCAGAGCCTGAAACCTGCTTCAGGTTCTGTGTCTCCCTCTCTCTCTGCCCCTCCCCCACTTGTGCTTTCTCTCTGTCTCTCTCTCTCTCTCTCAAGAATAAATAAATATTAAAAAATAATAAAAATAAAATATTCTGAGATTCCAATTCACTTCACCTAGTGCACTCTGGGGGGACTAGGGCAGATCCATTCAAGATAGTGATTCTGAACTTGAAAGGTCATTGTGATCACCAGCTGTGTCTGCAGTTTCTATTCAAAACTGTTGATGTCAGTAGGACAGTCTTTCTTGAAACTAGATGCAGACTTAGAGATAGTTCAATTATGAACTTACAAAAAGATGGCTCATTCTCTAGTATTATAGATGCTGATTTTGATAATAACAAGTCAGGTTGGGTTGGGTCATCCCAGAACCGGGCATGAAAGATGTTATTTTTATTTCTGAGAATACTATAATCTGACCTTTCCTGAAAAGTTTAATTTACTGAGGCCAATTGGGAAAGTAGGGGATGGGTGAAATACTGATTGTAGCTGAGGAAATGTAAGAGCTACCACATACCCTGGTTTGTCCCGGGCTATCCCAGCTCACAGATGTTAATACCATGTATAGTATTGATGATGGATTGAAACATAGCCAGAGTCATGGAAATTTGTCTGGGAACGGGACCATGTGAGCTCACCCAGGTCTTTTCTGTAGCTTTTATTTCTTTGTTTTCTTTCCTTTTTTAAAAAAAGTTTGTATCTTTTGATACATAACATATATTGGTATTTTAACACTGATATATCTTTATATGTATTATAATTATATATATAATATATCACCACCTCTTTACTCATTCATCTATACATTAGGTTGTTTCCATGTCTTGACTATTATAAATAATGCTTCTCTGAACATGGGGGTGCAGATAACTCTTCAACAGTGTTGTCTTTTCCTTTGGACACATACCCAGGAATGGAATGGCTGGATCATATACTAGTTCTATTTTTTTAATTTAAGGAAGCTCTATACTGTTTTCCACAGTGCCTGCACCAGTTTACATTCCCACCAACAGTGTACGAAAGTTCTCTTTTCTCCACATCCTTGCTGGCATTTGTTATCTCTTATCTTTTTAATAATAGTCATTCTGAGAGGTGATATCTCACTGTCATTTTTATTTGCTTCTCCCTGATGATTAGTCATATTGAGCACCTTTCCATGTAACTATTGGCCCTTTCTATCCCTTTAGAAATATATAATTCATAAATGTTTTTTCCCATTCCATAGGTTGTCATAACTTCTATTTCTTTGCTAAGATTTTCTATTTTTTCTTGTATTTCATTGATTTTTGAAGCTGCTGTAAAAACTTTGTCAGACATTCTACCATCTAATTTATCTTGTCACTGGCACCACTTGATTTCTTTCCTAATGAAGATTATGATTTTCCTGGTTCTTGGTATGATGGGTGATTGTCTCTTGGGTCCTGGACATTTTGGTTAATATGTTAGAAGACTCTTGATCCTAGTTACACCTTCTGTCTCAGAGGGAATTGCCCTGTTTCCGTTGATCATATAGCTTTTGACCTGTTTTTTTCCACCTCTATTTCCAATGACATTTTGGTTTTCTGAGCCCTTTGAATGATATGATGATCAGCTGCGCTCTTCTGGGGCTGTTAGGGTTCTTGCACAATGCCTTGTGGTAATATTTGTGGGGACAGAAGGCCCTTACTTCCTTGGGCTTCCTACTGTTGCTGGGTGATCTTCGGGGGGAAGATGCCACTCAGGAGAAGGAAGAAGTGAGTGTGCCATCTTGATTCAGAATTGGAAGGCAGTCCATGTCTCTATGTATTCCTCCTAAGGGTTCCTGAAAGTCCTGACTGCCAAATTCATAAGGATGTGGTCCAGAAAATGTGTAGATAGAGGAACATCCTGCTGACACATCCATAAAGGAATATATCCTAGTGGGGAACAAAAGTCCACTCATTGATGTTAGGAAGACACAAGAAGCACTACACAGGTCAAACATTTCCATGCATTCAAATTGCCTGATGCATTTCTTGGAATCTGCCTTCCAGTTCTCATGCTCTCTTTGGGCTTTGTGAGATTCCAGCTTTGTGAAAAACCTAGGCTCCACGGGGTTGGTCCCGGAGTACCACTATCAGGAAACAGGCAGTAATTTTAAATAGCAACTCCATTGAGGATTTAGAAACCCCGGCACAAATAAGTTCTCTATTCTTTCTTCTTTTTGAAGAAAATTTTCACTCCTGCTGGGGAAGTGGAGAGTATTTTGCAATTATTTACCAAGCACTTTACACCAACATTACCTACCCACACAAAAGCAAGTTGGTATCTACATGCTTGTTCAAATATCCCTGTACTTCTCAATTACAGCCTGGTTTCCCTTCATTTCCTGACTCTACTCTAACATTTGGCCCAATTATGCTATTTCTATTGTAGCTTTTGCAGCATGTCCTAACTTATCTCATTTTAATGGATATGACTGGTGCTTTAGCTCCAAGAACCTCAACATTGTGCTACAGCAGTTTTTGCCAGGCAGGGTCCCAGTTGCTGATGAAAAGTCACAGTACTGATTCTGGTTTCCTTTACAGGAAGCCGTGCATTACAGACACCTTAGATCTCCTAGAAGAAGTATAGTAGGAGTCTTGTTTTACAATAAGACCCTCCTGCTTCATCTGTCCCTGTCAATCCACATTCATCTTTCATTCCCAGGGCTGGTAGCTTCTCAAATTCTTGGGCCTGTGGCATATGACTGCCCTGACCAAAAAAAAAAAAAAAAAGGAACCCACTATATATGATAAAAATGAGCCCTTGTTTCAGTTTTTGTTTGATGGGTCTGCTGCAAAGCTTCCATAGTTTAGAATCAGATATTAAGACAGATATTAATATTGGTTCCATTCAGTATCCTTGGAACATTCTGAAAAATCACATCTTAAGTTTTCCACCAGCTAGTCCCAACATCAGACATTGGGAGGCAGGCTCATTGTCATTGTTCTTTGTTGAACAAGTATCTCTAATTTTCATCCCATCGACCAGATTTACATATTTTGATTTTTTCCTTATTTATCCAGCAAGGAATTCTGGACACAGTTCTCTTCTACAAGGCATTCTAAGGCACAGATTTGCAGTGTTTATTTAAATATCACTAACCTTTTCTAGTGATGCATTTATTTAAAATAAATTTTCCTCTAACAACAATCATAAGGTTTGCCAAGTGGAGAACGATTTCAACAAAAGTTACAAAGAGCTTCAAGTATACTGGGTACTATGCAAAGTGCTGGAAATATAAAGATCAAAAAAATAATAGTATGGATCTGACTTCCAAGGACTGTGCAGAGTAATAGAAGAAAAGGTACATGTGCGCAAAAACAAATAGTTACCTACAGTATTATAAGTGCAGTTAAATAGGGACAAAGCCAGATGTCCTACACAAGAATCGCCTTTGATAGCAGTTGAATCACGAAAGACTCGGCAGAGCAACTAATATTTGCATTGTGTTGAGAATAAATAAGAAACTATCACACAGAAAGAGAGTGAAGACATTTCCAGGTTTTGCAAGATCCTTGTACCAAATCACAGAGGTAAGGGGCAGTGATGGGAGCTGGGAGATATAAATAATTCTGTGTTTTACCAAAAGATGTCAGATGAGACCATGAAGGGCTCTTCATCCCATGAAAAAGAGCTTGGATTTCATTCACTGAGAAATAGGAAAATTAAGATAGATCAAGGAGGGAAAATATGGTCTGATCAAGTTTGTATCTTCAAAAAATCACCATTTATTACAAGTAACACCACCCATTTAACAAATTTAAATTAATAGGTTCATATTCAATCATACTGCCCCTTCAGAGAGCAGAAGGGCTCTAATACTATATAAATTTAAGCATAAAAAAGCACTTAGGTGTCTCATACCTCTTAGGTGAGGCTCATGTAAGAAAACCCGGTAGCTTCTTTCTGCCCTTATAGAACTGTAGAGAGAACATGTGTACATCTGAAGAGAAGAAATGTCTTTCCTTATAAATTTTCTAGTAAGCATTAAGGCAAACAAAAGAATTATTCTTGGGATGTTTTAAATTATCTTGTCCTACCAGGCATCCCTAATGGATGGGAGACTCTGCCTCGTGTGAGTATAAAGTGTGCCTGTTTGTGCTGTTATATCCTGCATCTGTCTTCCTGATAACTATGTATGAAGGCAGCCTTCATGCCCTATTTCCAGATGAGAACTGAAATCAAAACACACAGGAGAGGGGAAAATTTAGGTTATCTGTGCAATCGTATCCATCCATTGCTGGTTTTCTCTTAAAAACATTTGACTATGGCAATATTTTTATGTTGCTTGATAATGGTGATTGTCAGAGACCGATCAACCGATCAAGGCTACAAGGTGTACAGGACCCTCTTGTAGAAGGCAGGCTATCTCCTTCTCCCTGTCTCTGTCCTTCTCTTGCCCTTGTGACCCAGAGAAGCAGTCCAGGCTGGTAGTATGACTATGGGTCCTAACCCTGGCTGAGGTTGACACAGATTTCACAGACCATGGGTATTACTACCCATAGCACATCAGCCTGGACTATATCAGGAAAAATGCATTTTCTGTTGGCATCTTTAGTACTTTATAGAAAGTTCTTCCTGCAAGAGGGAAGTGGCAGAACAAAAGCAGTTGATAAATAGAATAATAACCTGACATCGCAACGCCTCATGGATATGACCTCCATAGATAAAATGCAAATCTCTTTTGTGTAACTGACATATAGTCCGTTAGGCATTTTTAATAAAAGAGTAGAGAAGTTACTGCCCTGTGGCTTTTGCTGGTACTTTTTATAGCTGTGGTGTGGTAGGAAGTAGGCCCCTAGTTCCCTTG
>NC_043701.1:92123441-92204798 GCF_006229205.1 Suricata suricatta
GTTGATGGCACTAATCTCCTTCATCTCTAGTTCTGCTATCTCCTCAGAGCATAAAAAGCTGATGTTTTATAAGCTACTCAGTCTCAAAAATCTTAGAAAGTTGGTTCATATGATTAAATTTTGTAGGTGTGTTAATTGTATTATTTTTTTGTTAGAATGAGTGCTTTTGCTTTTAGATATATATATATTAAAATACTTATGGTTGAAATGATGTCTTGTTTCAAATGTATTTCAAAATAACACAGGAGGGAATAAAAAGAAGGAGTCATACTCTTCTATGAACTATGTGTTAGAAATGTTTTAGGGGAACCTGGGTGGTTCAGTCAGTTAAGTGTCCAATTTCAACTCAGGTCATGATCTCGCGGTTCATGAGTCCAAACCCCATGTCAGGCTCTGTGCTGATAGCTCAGAGCCCTTAGCCTGTTTCAGACTCTGTGTCTCCCTCTCTCTCTACCCCTCCCCCACTCACACTCTGTCTCTGTCTCTGAAAAATAAATGTTAAGAAAAAGAAATGTTTTATAATACACACTTCTTGAAACTGAATTCATTGTTTTCCTCTCTTATCCCCTTTAGCCATTTGAACCTGATCCTCCTTTGCATAAAAGCATTCTTTCCCCCTATCGCTCTCCCAACCTTCTGGGACATTCTGTCGAGGGCAGAAAGCAGAGACTGACATGTAAAACCAAGTCTTTTAAACTTCTGATGAGCTCAGTGCTCAAATAGAAGAGACTGGTATCAAGCCAAGTAGTTGAAATTTTTTTAAGCTAAAGTTAAATTCTAAAAGAAAACAGGAGAACTGAGTTACCCCTCCATCTCACCATGTCTCCAGTTTTTTTAAAGTTTTTAATGTTTATTTATTTTTGAGAGAGAAACAGAGAGAGAGAGCATGAGCAGAATGAGAGGGAAACACAGAATCCAAAGCAGGTTCCAGGCTCTGAGCCGTCAGCACAGAGGCCCATGCAGGGCTCGAGCTCATGAACCATGAGATCATGACCTGAGCTGAAGTAGGACGCTCAACCAATTGAGCCACCCAAGCACCTCTCTATGTCCCCAGTTTTGTGACTCTCTATATACATAACAGGAGAAAGATTGAAAATCAAGGGTCGTGTTGTGTTCTTTGCTTGAACTGTCCTTCCCTTCTCTTCTCTTAACTACTTAGAAATTACCTACTTAAGCTTCATTTGAGACTGCTAACCCATCCCTTACTGTGGCTTTCCCTGGATTCTTTATCCCAGAGGCAGAATTAATACCTCCTCCTTGTTGTTAGTTATAGGTGTCCTTTGGGCATTGTGCTACTCTGGAGAGGGAAGTCAGGCCATCTCCCCCAGACTCTAAGCTCTGTCTTCCTCTCCTCGTTTCCCTGTTAGCACAGTGACTTAAAAAGAGTGGATGTTTGATGAAAGGTGAAAACTGTTTCAGAGAGAATTTAAAAATTTTTTGTATATGTTGCTCCTCTTTTCTGCTAATATTCATATATTGGAAGTCTTCTTTTCTAATCTCACACCCAAAACTGCTCCTTCCTCCTCTGATTTCACCAAACTATTTTTCCTCTCACAGCACATATCATGATCTGCTTTGGTTTGGATATCTTATCTCCTTTGCTGTCCATGACTTGTGAGAACAGTGACCATACCGTTTCCTCCAGCTACTCTCTACAAAACCTGCTCAGGATTTGGTTCCTGAGTCTACTTGAAAGATTTGTTGAATTAATGTTTACGTGGAAAAGACATGGGAAGAATCTTGGTTTTGCACTTGAGATCAACTGTACTGAATATTTGATGTCACTCATCTGCTTAAATAATTTCATGCGCTTCATTATTTATAGAAGGAATAAAGAGGTAGCCACATTCACAGAGGACTCCATCATTCTTTAAGGCTTCCAGAATGACGCACATATGCCACCCATTTAATCAGTTGCTGCTCACAAAAGCACAACAGTGGAGGGTTTGCCTCACCACTTCAGAGTTGAGGAAACTGAAGCTACATGAGTAACAGGGTCAAGAATAGAGCTCAGAGTTTGATTCCAAGACTTTTAAATCTAACTCCAGGGTCTCTTCTATCTATGCCACAGGTTCTTGTGTATAAATAATAGCCGACTGAGCTCTTCTAATATGTCTTATCCACTACAGGTCTTTTGAGAAGACTTACAACATAGAGAGCTAGGAGAAAACTTCTCATCCTAGGCTATGTTTCAATCCTGGCTCTACTGAGCCACATGCATGACCTTGGGCCAGCCAACACTCACTCTGGAAGTGGGGAATGTGCTTTATAAAGTGAAGAACTGTGCTTAGTGAAGGAAAATCAGATGGGCTGCTGTGGATGTTTCTTGCCCTCTAATATGCTCACTCGGTGCCTCAGTTTCCACATCAGTAAATTAAGGATGCTAATAATCCTAATAATCCCTATCTGATAAGTTTCTGCAGAAGATAGAGGAGTTAATAATACACATAAAGCATGTTAAGAACAGTTTCTGGCACATAGAAAGCACCATATGTAATGGTTTGTTTTGTCACTACTTTGATCATTTATTTTAAAATACAGCATGTATAATACATTTTGTACAGTATGAAAGGCAGAAATATCAAGTGACTTTTTTGGGTCAATGTTTGAGACTAGTACCAAGATATTTGTGGCATTAGCATCTAAAATCTCTTTCAGATTCTCTACAACTTTTCCAAACATACTTAGTTTGCAAAATCAGATTGGACATTGTACAGGAATAGCTTTTCTCATAATATTCCAGAACATTTAGTTGTATTCCAGCTGGAGCTGGAAATACTGTTACATGCAGAAATTTAAAATTATGCAAAAACAGCACGATCCTAAACTTATTTTTTTATTCATTTTCAGGAAAAGGGATGGTTCTCATGTGAAATAAAAGCAAGGTTGCTGGTTATTTGCTATCACTAGAGTACAAATTAATCATCTTCTCATCATCTTGGGAGATAGTCAGGTGTCTAGTTGTAAAAGAAAAACTAGCAAAACTATAAAAAATGCTATATAGGGGCACCTGGGTTGCTCATTAAGTGTCTGACTTCGGCTCAGGTCATGATCTCACAGTTTGTGTGTTCGAGCCCTGCATCGGGCTCTGTGCTGACAGCTCAGAGCCTGGAGCCTGCTTCTGATTCTGTGTGTCCCTCTCTCTCTATCCCTCCTCTGCTTGTGCTCTGTTTCTCTCTGTCTCTCAAAAATAAGTAAATGTTATAAAAATTTTTAAATGCTATATAAGGTATTTAATCATTGAGTCTTCAAATATCAGTTGAGTATTCTCTTATGTCAGGCAATAGTCTGGAAAAAGGACTCACAGCCTGTGTCCTCCAGAGGAAACTTACTTACAGGTTGTAAGGAGACAGAAAATAAGTAAACAAATAAAATAATTACAGATTTTATGGTGGGCATTATGGAAGAAATGTATAGGTGATAGGAACTAGATTAATGGACATGTGGAGAGAGGGCATGAGGGTAATATGGGAAGGTTTGAGCATAAATCTGAAAGACCAGAAGGCACAGAATTTGGTGACATTATATTATGAAAAGTAGGGTACAGAAATATTGACCACAGAGAGTTAAATCAGCAGCAGTATTTATTTGGCTCATCTTACATATATATGTGTTTCCCATCAGTAAATTTTATTTGCATCCAAAGTAGTTAAAATAGCTTAGAAGAGGTCAGTTATCACCCACAATGCATAGCTCTTTTTCTCTTTCCTCTTAGTGTACAAGTAATACTCATTATAAAAAATTTCGATCAAATTTACCCACAATTCAAAAACTTAAATGTAAATGTTACTAATATGTTGGTCTATTCCTAAACCAGATTTTTTAAAAGTTCTGTTTGTGGTTATCTAACCTTTGTGAAATGAGGTTAAAAAAAGTAGGTAGCTGACTCTGCTTAGAAAAAAGAGAACCAGAGGTCATGCTGATATTCAGAGTTCACATGGTAATAAGCATATTTTGGTTTAAAAATTAGAATTGATCAAAAAAAAAAACTGTTGTAGTGGTGAGAATAATAGGGACAGGTAAATGTTGTGATTTCAAATAATGCCAAATCTTACCTCCCTAAGCAGTTGAGAAAAAAAAAAGATATGTCCCGCCTCCCTTTGAAAGTAGTAGTCTTGAAGGTAAGGGACCATTGAAATCTAGCCTCATTCTCCTAAACAGAAGTTGGAGGGGGAGGGATGGTGCTGGCAGTGAAATGGGTGGCCATCCGCCTGGCCCTGCCACAGCTGAGCCCGTCGATGATCAGACTACAGTGGTGAGTATCTTACTCCTTCACACCATTTGAGACCCAGTTTCTTCTTAACTGTCAACATATTTTCTTCCTTCTCCTTTGTCTTCATCTCATAGACTGAGGAGCCTAGAGGTTACAGCCTGCTTTTCAAGGTGATACTGAACTCACAGACTTCAGTACCACCTTCTGCTGGACAGTGTCAGATTTGTGCTTTAGGGTTCTGGGTACACAATATTTTGTCCACTTCAACCTGAAGAATAAACAAGGAAATGGGAAATAAAGGTGCAGCAGCAGCTAAATCTTTGAACAAGAGGAGCCCATGCATCCTCAGTGAAAGAAGAATATGCTGACTTCGAACATATTCCCCTGGGAGCCAGGGATGGGAAATTCGAGGAGAAATAATGGGGCTATTGTTAACTATTGTCTTTTGTTTCACTTTACACAATAAAGAGACTTTTCACTTTTTTAGTACCTACTGTCACAGAACCAAATTAGGGAAAGCATTGATACAGGCTAGGGAAAATAAAAGTACATTGTTTTACCTCTTGGCAATTATTTCTTTCCTTTCAAATTTAGATCAGTAGGTAAGTAGGTAGTAGACATATAGATAGATACAGGTATTTATATATTTGTACAGTATGTGTATACATTCATTATTATAAATAAAATTCTGTATCTTTTTTATAAACATAAGCATCTTCCCATGTCATAAATGCATCTTCAAAGACATTTTATTGAATAGATAAAAATCTGTTATATAGATGTATCATAGTTTGTTTACCCAAAAATACCCTATTGCTGGCTTAATTGTTGGAATTTTAGAGTGCTTGTGATCTTATAAATTATCTTATGAATATTATAGGATATTAATTTTCATTTAACTACAGTTTTGGGTTTTTGTTTTTTGTTTTTTTTTTTTTTGTTTTTTTTTTTTTTAGGAAATACCTAGACATAGATCCACTATGAACAATTACTTGAATATTTGTCAAGGTTCTTGACCCACATTGTTAAATCATTCTCCCAATAACAGTATTTAGGAAGACCCTTCTCACTTTCCACCAATATTAACTATCTCCTAAAAACCTTTACTGACATTAATTTTAGTAAAATTTAAGCTCTGAGTCACAGCCACCTTCTATTTTCCTTTCTATTTTTCCTTATTTCTATCTTTTTTGGGCATGAGGAGATCAAAATAGGATTCCTGGTAGAGCTCAAACATGCACAAAATGAACAGCAACAGTTAAAAAAGAACATGTAGTTCTAAAAATGTGTGTAAAATTAGTTTATGTGTTTACGCTTAGGAAAATTGTTTTCTTAGGGCCATATTCGTGACCTTGGGTTAATACTGCTTTTGAATCCCTCATGGTCAACATTGGCTAATTTTGAGACAAGAAATTCCCAGAACTTATTTAGGCACCAAATACACTTAAAATAATATGGACCATGGGCTAACATTATGTTTTAAGCTACAAAGAAGAATATTTGGATAAAAAGTTTCCCTCCAGCGATACCACAGAAATGGCATGATTTAAATATTTTGATTTGCGCTATAAATTATGCTTATTTAATTTAACTATTTTGAAATGGCATAATTTACCCTTTGAAGTATTTTGAAAATATTTTACTAAAACATAGAAAAATTAAAACTGCTGGAGTCTGTGGGATTTTAGCTGAACTGTTAAAAAAAATACTTTCCCACAGTTGTCAAATCAGACAGCTGTTTTATTTCTAATAACATTTGATCTCCATATTTGTGATTTCCTCTATAGAAATTGTAAATTTATCACCTTTTGTCTGCAATGCTTTTTTCTTTTTACTTACATATCTACCTATAACCTATCCATTTTTAAGTATCCTTATTTAAAATTTAAGTATTATCTACAAGGGTAAAATACCTATGATAGTAACATTAAATTCTACTTCCCCTCCATACAGCCAACCATTGCCATGAGGTTAACATGGGTACATTAGACTTTGTTTTAGTCATTTGTAAAAATTGATAATTATAGAGAAAATGTAAAGTATTGTTTTGGTATTTTTTAAAATAAAAATTGTATCATAATATACCTACCATGATACCCAAACCTGAATTTTTCCCTTTATCAGTTCCTCTTTCCTTTAAATTGATGCCTTATTTTCCATACCATAGATTAGGAGTCCCTCTATACATAGACATTGAGTTCACTTCCAGTTCTTTGCTGGTACAAATTTTGTATTTAAAAATACCTTCCAGGAGCACCTCAGTGTCTCAGTCAGTTGAGCATCCTGTTTGGGCTCTTGTGATGATCCCACGGTTCGTGAGATTGAGCCCCACTTTGAGCTCTTTGCTGTCACAATGGAACCTGGTTCAGATCATCTGTTCCCCACTCACTGCCCCTCCCCTGCTTGTGCTCTCTCTTTCAAAAATAAACAAACATTAAAAAGATACCTTCTAGATTCCAACAGGAAAAAAATTATACTATAATATTAGTGTAATACTCTTATAATTTATGCTTAGACTATAATCATCTGAAATTTCTTTATGAATATGAGATATGAGATAACTGTATCTTTCTAAATAAGTAGATAATTCTCCCAAGAACTCATACTAAAAAATGTACCCCTTACTCCATTTATTTAAAATGCCAATTTTATGCTATTTTAAATTAGCCTATGCTTTTATTTATTTTTAAACTCCGCTTCCACTCATCTGGTTATCAATTCCTCTCCCACTAATATATTTTTATTACTATAGCTCTATAATATCTTTTCTATGTAGCAGTCAAGGCCAAGGCCATCCCTTCATTTTCTTTTATAGATTTATCTTGGCCTTTTTTTTGTTTGTTTTTTTTTTGTTTGTTTTGTTTTAGTTTTTTGCCCAGAGGCCATATTCATCTTTTCTGTATTGTTCTAATTTTAGTATATGTGCTGCCTAAGCAAGCCCTTAGTGATTTTTAAATATTCAGTCTTTGCAGATTTTAGAACTGGTTTTAAATTTTGATGAAAAAATTCTTTTTTTATTAGTCTTGGGCTAAATTCATAGGTTATTTTGAGAGAACAGACATTATTAGACAGTAAATCTTCTCATTCATGAACAAAGTATTTTTCTCTTTTTATGCCTTTCAGTAAAGTTGTCTTAGGATTATACCTAAGTATTTGATGTGATTATTATATTATAAATAGACCTCTTGTTCTATTTTATTTTTTCATTGGCTTACTGATATGAATAAAAGCTGCAGGTTATTATATGGTGACCTTGTATTTGGCCATCTTGATTAAATTCCCTTATCTACCCCACTGAGGTTTTCATATAAATGCTTATATTATCTGCATATTGTCACAGTGTTATAACTTCCTTTCTAATATTTGAGTTATTTCATTGTTTTATTATATTGGCTGGGACCTCAAGTTAAAAGTGGAATGGTATTCTTCTTCCTGTCCATATAAGCCTATTTCATCACTAAGGATAGGGCTTGATGAGGGACTTGGGTAGATCCTTTTATAAGTCAGGGAAATGAATTTACATATACTTTATTTTACAAAAAGCTTTTAAAAATTGTAGTAAACATCTTTAATTCACTTAGAATACTTACTCAAAATCAAGTGAGACGATTAAATGGTTTTTCTTCCTTTAATAGACGAATATAGTGCATTCCATGGAAAGAGTTTAATGGGAAGCCATTTTTGTAGTCCCAGGGGAAAGCCCCACTTGATCATGATGCATTATTTTTACAGTTCATTGTTCAGTTCAATGTGTTACAGTTTTATTAATATTATTCTTTAAAGTTTATTTGAGAGAATGAGAGAGAGAGAGAGAGAGAGAAAGAGAAATGCACACCTGAGGGGAAAGTCACAGAGAAAGAATCCCAAGCAAGCTCTGTATGGAGAGTGTGGAGCCCAAGGCAAGGTTTGATCTCATGAACCCCTAGATCATGACCTGAGCTGAAATCAAGAGTCAGTCACTTAACAGACAGAGCCACACAGATACCCATTTTATTATTTATTTATTATTATAGTCGGCTTGTTTAAAATAGAAATTTCCTGTTTCAAGATTTTTCACACTTGCTCATAAAATAACCTAGATCTGGGGCTGTTAGTGAGGACCAGTAGGGAACAAGTCATTATTTCATTACCATTTCAATATCTGTTACTATTTTTTGTCTTTTTAGATTTTCCAGGTCTTCTTTTGTCAATTTTAGTAACTTTAAAATTTTGCATAGATATACTTGTATATAGTCTTTTTTAAAAAAAATCTGTGCCTTTTTCCTAATTGTAATTATCAAAGGTTTACCAGTTTCATATGTCCTTTCATTGAATTATTTTTGTTTTTTGAATTATGTCAATTATTTCAGTTTTCTTGATGCATTAATTATATTTACCTTAATTCCTTTCCTGGCTTTATTTTTGTTTTTAATCATTGGACTGATTACATAGTTCTTTTATTTTAAATCTAATAAATACATTTAAGATGAAAAACTTTCACAGGTTTTGATATGCTCTAATTTGAATCAATCCTAAACATACGTTTTTTTCAGTCTTTGCTAATGTTATAACTTTGATTTTCTTCACTTATTTAATATGCTACTAATTAGTTACCCTTTTTGTTCCTCTGATACTCAGGAGAGGTAGAATATTTATTTCCTGAAAATAGAAAAGCCTTGCAGACTAGAGTGATCACACAATGACTAGGGATTGAATAATACACACCATTTCTTTCTTATAAATATGATTCCTTAAGCCATTACCTGGGGCAAATGTTACACATTTAATGGCCTCTCTTCTTTCAAAAAGACTTAGCAGTCCTTTGAGAAAGAGAATAAGAGTCACTTGACACTAGAATGGTATTCAAAGGGGTGACACTAAGCAGGGTCCCATTATTATTATTATTTTCATTTATAGACTTTAGGAAAAGGCTGTTTCTGGGGCTTGTGGGTGGCTCAGTTGGTTCAGCTCAGGTTATGATCTGGTTTGTGAGTTCAAGCTCTACCTCAGGCTCTGAGCTGTCAGCACAGCTTCAGATTCTGTGTCTCCCTCTCTCTCTGCCCCGCCCCTGCACAGCTCTGTCTCTTAAAATAAAAAAAAAAAAATTGTTAAAAATTTTTTTAAAAAGGCTATTTCTAATTATACCCGAAGTCCAGTATCATCCATCCATTTCACTGATTTTGTTGTTGCTGTTGTTGTTGTTAGGATTAATTGTTCCCTCCTATGGCCCTCAATGAATACAAAGCCCTAAACTGATAAGGAAGTCTGTTGGACTGATAGGAAATATTTCTCATTGTCTGGGAAAGGAAGAATTGGTTAGATGGTGTGAAATTCAACCGTGGGACTCATATCTTTGGTAGGTTATGCTGTTTCTAACAAAACCATTGTGCACACTCATATCCTCTCTTACACCACCTTAACACAGAATTCTGCTAATGTAACTTAGTGAGGTACATGTTTCACACAAAACCCAGTTTTGCATACATTTTATTTTTTGATATTTTGATTATCACCTTTCAGGTCACAGGGTTTTAGAGAGCTAGAACCATTTTTTTTTTTTTTTTTTGCAATGCACAGACTTTCTATTTCCCTTACTCTTCATATACATTTTTGAAGATGATTGGCTATGAATCTAATCTTGTTAGCACCATGACCTTTCCACCACCAGTTTTAAGAACTACCTGTTAGACCACTGCATAATACCATTAGGAAGTAAAAGGCATGGGATATACGAAGTTATCAGGCAGAATAGTATTTGTTCTCTATTGATATATATCTAACAAAACATTACATAAAATACTTTCTACCTGCTTTAAACAGTTTGGATTAACTCTCCTTTTCATTCTAAGATAAATAATATTTACACTTCAATTAAAATTTAACTAAATTTGGCAAGCTGTGGAGGTTCAAAAGTTTGTGAAAGTCTGGAAACCTTCATATTTTACTTGAACACTCATTTTTAACCTTAGCTACATTGGTCTGGTTATTTGCTACTTAGAATTACTAATCCTTGTGCATTGTAAAGGAATTGATAAAGTAAATATGACATTGGAGTTGTTCATAAGACATTTCCCTACATAAAGAAAGAGAAAGACAATACTTTGCAAATCACTCACCATGCCTATAAAGGATGTTTTGGGTTCCTCACAGTATAACTAGATTGTGACTACATTTACTAATTTTAACTCAAAAATTACTCAGCCCTCTACTTAATCCTCGACTGCTAGGTTCTGTGCTGGCTTATAAGAAGTAAGCAGGCTTAATTTGTAACCTTTAATGATCAGTAACAACTAAAACAAAAAATATGTTCAATGTAAAAGTAAATTCTAGATAAGAGTAGCCATCATCTTACAAAGAATAAAGCCCTGACAATGAAATATGAAGAATTCTAAGGAAATATATCTCTAGGAATTTTTACTATAAGAATTTATACAAGAATTATAAACTTGTATCTACTTTTATTCTTTTATGAGGAAAACAGTGATTCCCGTCTTTGATTCTTAATTAGTAAATATTATGGAATATTAAGTTAAAGAGGTATTTTTTTATTCCTAATTCTATAAAATATTTTGCTCACTTAAATCAAGACAATAAGTGAATATCAAAATCCAAATACAGCTTTTGCCATCACTTGGTCCAAGTCAGAGAACATGATCTTCTTTATCTTCAGGGGGATTTTCAGTGTGAAAACAAATTATCTTCAGCACAATCACGTCCTCTTATCATGGTAAAATTAGCCCGTTTCAGGTTTCTGTGGTATCTTAGGAAACTTTTAAATGTGGATTAAAAAGTCTTAACTTCCTTAATTTAAACACTTCCTCATATTTTTCTATTGTCAACTTACTAACAGAGGTAGTATTTTTCAAAAATTGACTTTATAATAAAAATTTTAGTTCATCTGATCTTCTCTCAACTTGTTTGTTTTATAATCTCTAAAAACCCCACCATGGAAACTAAAACGTGAAAAAACCTTTATTTCTATCCCTGGCATAATGAGATGGGGCTTACTATGGAAAGTAGTTCAATTATTTTGGTTAAAACAAGTTTCGGTCTTGCCATGAAGATGGTCCCATGTCAGCTGAAAGGATGGTACAATTGACAATGGTACCATCAGTACAGGCAGATGTCACAGGAGAGATGTCACAGGAGAGATGAATGTGGTCATAGCAGTCCTTTCCATGATTTTGTGCAGATAGATTGTCTTTCGCTTGCTGTGGTTACTAGTCACAGTGCTTACAGCTACTTGTAACCTCGTCCTGGAAATGCTCAGTGGCCCCAGCCCTTGCTCTTTTTCCTCTGGCTGCCTGCCAGGTGTCTGTCGGCTACCGTGGTTTCTCCAATTAACTCCATTTCTCTCAAAGCTCACCCCAGAGCAGCAAAAATGTGTATTTTTTCTCTACCTGCAAACTTAGGGCTTTTCCTCTTGAGTTCACTAACCAACCATCTGGACAGCCTGTTATGCATTTACTGGGTTTAGCCATTACAACAAAAGTGAAGTATTTAGCATTCTTTCATTGATAAATCTAGTTCTTTCATAGCCACAGCGAGCAAATCATGGGATAGATTGCCAATGAGAAGCCATTCACTCACTCTGGTAACCTCAAAATCGTTCACTCAACATTTATGTTCTGTATTCTTTGTGGATTTAAGTTATTATCTCTGAGTGGCCAAACTCATTCAGGATTGCTAGAATGCAGGGAAACTTAAGTTATCATTTTCTTCTCCCTCCCTTTTTTTCTTATTTTATGTTGGAATAGCTCATAAATAATTTGTGTTCCATTTACATGATTCCATCTACATTTTTGGAAATATATCACCACCAGTTCTAAAAGAAGAGCTCCTATTAATTGCAAGCGCTAATAGTTTCATTTGCACTATTTCATGGCAACTCTATGAGGAATAAATGCTATTATTCTGAGTCCTGTTTTGCTAATAGGCATGAGGAGATTAATTAACTACCTAAGATCATATAAATAGTAAGTAGTAAAACCAGGCTTTGAACCTACTTGTCTAATTCCAGACCCTTGGCTTCTCCCTCCCTTCCTCTCTCTCTCTCTCTCTTTCTCATTCTCTCTGTATACATACAGATAATAAGCTTACTGTCTAATAGCAATGCTTCTAATGCTCTATACATATAACTAATTTTAATCTTCCTTACTACTTTAAAGTAAGCACAAGTATTATATGTTCTGTATAGATAAAAATATTGAGGGGCGCCTGGGTGGCTCAGTCGGTTAAGCCTCCGGCTTCGGCTCAGGTCAGATCTCACGTTCGTGGGTTCAAGCCCTGCATCGGGCTCTGTCCTGATAGGTAGCTCAGAGCCTGAAGCCTGCTTCCAGTTCTATGTCTCCTTCTCTCTCTGCCCCTCCCCCCTCTCATGCTCTGTCTCTCTCAGTATCAAAAATAAATAAAGCAAAACAAAACAAATTTAAAAATAAATAAATAAAAATATTGAGGCCTAGAGAGGTTAACTTGCTCATGTCAACACAACTGGTAGGTAGACAAACTAGGAGACCAAACATTTTAGTTCCAGAATCTGTGTTCTTAACCTCTGTGAAAAATTCTCATGGAAAAAACATGCAAAACTTTCTAGTAATCAATATCTACCTACATGAAGATACACTTACTGAAATAGAATATGTTATTTTTATTCAAACATCTTTAGTTTCTACCTCTCTTTCCAATATTGTTTTAATTATCAATTTCATACAAGTAGCAATACCTGTGAATATTTGTATTTTACAAAAACCACCTATGTTTCAAATTCATCCCAATCATCATGATTAATGTTTTCTAGGCCTTACATTTCTATTTTTCTTATTAATTCTAAAAAGAAATCAAGTAAAAAGAGGGGAGATATTCAGGTATGAGAATGAAATTAAGGTGGATAGCAGCTTCAGTTTAGGGAAGGATAAAGAAATCTCAGAAACCTAAAGATAAGTTAAAAACCCCAAGACCTAGCCATACTCAGGGTCACATTCACAGTATGAGGTGCTAATTGATAAAAACAAGCCACTGATGACCAAAGAGTTATTCCAAACATAGTCCTAACAATGCTATGATTAATAATACGTCATAATAGTAGAATTAATAATAAACTTGTCTTTGATCCTGTGCAGTAGAAAGAAACATCATAGTTTCTCCCAGTGTGACCATTTGATTAATGCTTTTCTTCTCTGCTATTCCATAAATTCTGTAATTTTAGACATAGCCTGTTTTAAATCATCATCAGTATGTGCTCAATGTTGAGCCCTGAGATGTCTCTTAAGAACTACTGAAGGAGTGAATGAATGAATGTAGATACAATAGTGACTGAAGTTAAAGTGCCCATAGCCTGAACTCAACCCCTTGTATCCCAGATACAAAGCCTATAGTAACAGGGGTGCCTGGGTGGCTCAGTCAGTTAAGTGTCCGACTTCGGCTCAGGTCATGATCTCACAGTCGGTGGGTTTGAGCCCCGCATTGGGCTCTGTGCTGACAGCTCAGAGCCTGGAGCCTGCTTCAGGTTCTGTGTCTCCCTCTCTCTCTCTGCCCCTCCCTTGCTCATTCTCTGTCTCTCTCTCTCTCTCTCAAAATAAAATAGACATAAAAAAATTAAAAACAAAACAGAACAAAAAAAACAAAAACCAAAATCCCAAAGCCTACAGTACCAAGTGTAAGTCAATCTCACCAGATAATGGGCCAGGGATACATTGTGGCTCCTCCCTTGGTGAAATGGCTGAGTCATGAGTAGGACACAAAGGGACCAGATAGAGTCTGGGGACATTTGTCTGTGTTTATTCCTTGATTCAAACTAAAATGATCACTCCCCCTTAGTATGTCTGACCCAGTAGATCACCCCTTCCTTCTTGATACTATTTCTTTACTTCATTTAAGGACACTCTCTTGAGTTTTCCTATTGCATTAGCCATTTGTAGACTCCCTTGCTGATTCCATCTCTTCTTCTAGCTTCTTAGATTTTTGCTTTTCTAAATAGCGTTTTTCTTGAGAAGGGCAGACTTGCAGAAATTTGATCAAATTCAGTTTATAATTTTTTTTATGGAATATGCTTTTAGTGTCTTATTTAAGAAGTCTTTGCCTAATGTCAGATCACACACATTTTCCCTATTGTTGTCTTCAGTATGTTTATAGTTCCAATTTAGCAGTTAGGTTTATGATGTCTTTGAGTTAACTTTTGCATATGGGTTGAGATAGGAATCAAAGTTCATTTTTGCATATGGGTGTCCATTTACTCCAGGGCTATTTCTTGAGAAGTGTCTTTTCTCCACTACATTGCCTTTGAATCTGTCAAAAATCAGTTATCTAGTAAAATGAAAGGAAAGCTACCAAGTGAGAAAAAATATTTGAAAATCACATATTTGACAAGGACTTGGCCCAGAGTAAAAAAGGAACTCTCAAAATGCCACAGTAGAAAAGAATTCAGTTAAAACACGGTAAAACAAAACAAAACAAAACAAAACACCTACCAGACACTTCAGCAGACAGAATATTTCGAAGGCAGAGAAACACATGAAAAGATGTTCAACATCATTAACCACTAGAAAAATGCAAATTAAAACTATGGTGAGTTACCATCACACACAAGTTAACATGGCTAAAATAAAAATTACTGATAACTTTAAACGCTAGTGAGGATGTGGGATAATCCATACATTGCTGGTGGAAATACAGAGGTAAAAATAAATGTTTAGTTGGTTACTAGTTTCTGTCTAATTGAATCCTGTAGCATTAGACTTGCATATTTGTGTGACCTGGAAATTCCCAAGTAATCACTTTTGAGTAGCAGATGTTTAGATAAGTTAATAAGTTCTTAAGGAAATAAATCTTTTTATGATTATTAAAGAAGAAAAAAGATATTGAGACCATGATAAAAGTTTTCCTGCTTTACTTTCCTAACACAACAAAGATCTATCATTTTTCAAAAGAACTTTAACTTTATAGCATGTGTCGCCTTATTTGCAGTATTAGGTTATAAAGGTAATCTATTTTAAATAGAAAGGTATAACACATTAAGATCTATATAAAAACCAATTTCATATCTTGGATGTGATGTAAGATGTGATAATAATATAAGGGGAGATACCTAGAAAAAAATGGGATTGACACTTTGTTCTTTGTGCCTTCCTTACTACACATTATTGAGAAACAAATGGTTCTTTAGCACCAGCAGGACAAACAAGATCCTCCTCACTGCCAAATCAGTGAGTTTTTCAAGTTCAAAAGCACTTTTCAGCTATTGCCTAGAGCCATTTCCTGGTTGTTGATGACAGCAAAAGAGTGGTTCATTTTCTCTTTTACAGTGTTATGCCCTTTAGCTAATTCTGATTAAAACTGCTACACTTGTTTGGTGAGAATATTTTCAACATTCCGCTCTGAACACATCCACTGTTCACACCCAGACCACATAAGTTCAGAGCCTAGAGACAGCTTCCAAAACACAAATGCAAAAGAAAATGAAAACCCCATGATGTGAGACCTTGACATTAATTTGCTAATCTGTCTTGAGTTGTTTAGAAATCTGACTTGAGCTTTCAAGTGCCAGCTCAGACTTTGTAATGAGACATTTAGGGTGAAGACTCTGAACAGTTCACTTGTTTCACAGGCCAAAGGTCAACTCACAGTTGAAAACTTTTACCTCAGACCTTACAGAATTAAGTAATGCTTTTCACAGGTCAAAACATCTACTGGTTCTGTTGTTCACTTTCTGGTAAACACTGGCCTAATGTGTCAAGAAAAAGGTATATAAAACCAAAGACTCATGACATGTGTTCAGCACTGTGCATGCACATTCAACAGTCACTGTTTCACCTGACAGAACTTGGTCCTGTTACTGTTAAACAAAATACTTCCCAGACATAAAGCCCTGCTACTTAAAATTCAGGCATAAAAACATTTTCCTGAGACTGGTTTATATCTAAACTTTGCGCAAATGCCTATGTGTCAGTGCCCAACCATGCCTTCAGTTTAATGTCAACATGCAGATAGGAAAACTCATGCATAGACCATATTTATTGAATTATTTCCTATCATAGCCTCATTGAAATGCAAAATGCTTACTGCTTAGAAAAACATATAAATCAATTACCCGAATCTGGAACTTGGAGGCAGGATATCAAATGAAATGTTAAGGTCTTATTTTATCTGTATATGAAATTGATAGCTGAGAAATAGGAGTTTATCAAGGACATTTTTAGCTTGTGTAGAAACAATTGCACGCTCATGACAAAAAAATTGCATATTCTTTTAGGTATAAGTAACTTCTATTGACTTTCTCATCTTTAGCTCATTTACCAAAACTTTTGATTCCTGACTAGGAGCATAAAGTAGGAAAGAAGATGTGGGAAAAGAGAGGAATAGTTCAGGTTTGAAGAGTCTGAGTGTGAGCATTTTGAGGACTTTAATTGGAGATCCCCAGGAAGAACTCGAGCCTGTGGATATGGTAGGAGCAGAGAAACAAGAGCTACAAATGTAGATTTGTGTCATAGCTTCTTGGTGCTACAAGAAGCTACATTGGTGGAGAGAAAGCCCCCCCCCCCCATTAATTTTGAGTTGTGAGGAAGGCAATCTTGGGTACACCAACATTTATGGGACAGGTAGAAGAAAACTCCATGAACAGAAGGGAAAGTAGAGGAGAAAAAATAAGACATGGTATCAAAAAAGAAAAGAAAGCCAAAGAGGGAGAGAACTCAAGGAGGAATGATTTGCCCATAGTATCATCCATCAGATGATGTTGAGATATTAGGTAAGATAAGCGTCCCAAAGTCTTCATGTGTTTTAGAAATGAAGAGATCATGGATGTGGCAGACTGGTAGATTTCAGCAGCGTGGTGTGACTGGGCCATGAGCAGTAGGAGGCATTCTTTCAACTAGCCTGACTGTAGAGAAAGTAAGTAATACCATAATCACAAGGGATAAAAGGCAGTGTGGAGGTTATTTTTTACCCCTGAAAGAACAGAGAACCCTAAGCTTATTCCCTTATTGAGAGTCACAGGTAAGGGAACAGTGATAGTCCAGGTTCTTATCTTGTGATCAAAGAGTAACATCCTTTATCCGGGAAAACAGCTCTGGCATCCCTTAAGAAGGCTTCTATAAATAATACAGGAGGAACCAAACTAAAGGAAGGCATAAAAGACAAATCTATAGTCTCTCCCTAAGAAAGTGGTGTGACCTTACTGAAAGAGGGAAATTCTGGCAGAGGCCTAATTTAGAAAGGCAAAATGGTGGTGAGGGACAGCTTGGAAATATCCCACTCAGATCTTCTTTGTCAGTGTTGAGTAGCATGCAAATGTGGTGGCCATGAGAAGCCGGAGAATAGGCAGAAACTCCACAAAGTAAAGCTGACAAACAGCTGGATTTCTCCCAACACTAGGAAATATTTCTTCCCTAATTTTCACCACTGCCTCCACCAACAACAAAAAAATACTTTGATCTATTCTTATATTTTTATTTGAGATAGTTTTCTCTTTTTTCAATTTTTTAAAAAAAGTTTTATTTATTTTTGAGAGAGAGACAGAGACAGAGCATGCGCAGGGGAGAGGCAGAGAGAGAGGGAGACACAGAATCCAAAGCAGGCTCCAGGGTCTGTGTTGTCAGCACAGAGCCCAATGCGGGGCTCGATGTGGTGCTCAAACTCATGAACCCTGAGATCACGACCTGAATTGAACCTGGCTGCTTAACCAACTGGGCCACCCAGGTGCCCCTTTATTTTAACTGGACTTATGCTCAACAAACCATCTTTCCCAAAAGTTTTTTTAAAAATTTTAAGGTAATTAAAGTAGAGACCCATTAAAAAAATAGTCCCAACTCAGGGAATTTATGGTCCCTGTGATATGCACATTATTTGATAATATTCATGGTATAAATACAAATCATTGACAAAAATTATTTTTTCTTTGAGCAGTTACATATAAATATAATGTTCAAAAGACTAATTTTACATTATTTTATCTAATTGTATGATCTCATTTTCTTGAATTACTGATAGATATCTTTTAAATTAGTTCTTGTTCCCAATACCCAGCTAGAGTTTTAAATGCCCACATTTATGATATGCTTCTTTAGAGTATGTGTATTTGAATAACCATAATCCAACAGAAATAGAAGTCATCTTAATAAAATATGTAATGAGTCTGATATGTAAATATTTGTCATGCCTTTTGTTTTTTTAAAGAAGAATGAGTTTTGTTTTCTTCCTGAGGAGTGGTGCATATTTGTAATAATTTTCTGTAGTTAGAAGGTGCTATAAGACATGCTCTATGTCAAAAGACACCCATTCAGATGTTTTTATATTGGCAAAGAAAGACGGAGCAGGTTAGGATCTGCCCATCTCTTGCTCAAGAAGACAGTTTTGTAACAGGAGGCCCCAGTGAGCAGAAGGCTTAACCCTTGTAAGGGAAGCTGACTTTCCTATATGAGCGGAATCGTTATCAGTAAACACAGGGTGTTCCTAATGGTGAGATCATTTTTTTGGATTTTTCTGTGCTTCGAAATATAACCAAGACATGTCTATTATACAGTAAGGACATTTACCTTAGTGTTTTTTCATGGCTGTAGGAATGTTTGTTTATTCAGTGCTCTTAGTGGGGTAACTTATCTCTGATCCACCAGAAAATATGTATTTTTTTATTTTTATTTTTTAAATTGTAGTAAAAATACACAGAAGATTTGCCATTTCAACTATTTTAAAGTGTAGAGTTCACTGGCATTACATATGTTCATATTGTGCAGCTAGCACTATTGTGTATCTCTAGAACTTTTTTATCTTCCCAAACTGAAACTCTACACATTAAATAAATCCTCCTCCCACCTCCTTACAGACCCAGCCAACCATCCTTCTATATCTTATCTCTGTGAATTCCACTACTCTAAGTAAGTACCTCATGTAAGTGAAATCAGACAATATTTGTCCTTTTGTGATTGGCTTATTTCTCTTAGCATAATTTCCTTGAGGTTCATCCATGTTGCAGCATGTGTCAGAGTATCTTTCCCTTTTAAGTTTGAATGATATTCCATATACATATATGCCATGAATAAAAATGTTTAAGTGCACCTTATAACCTAAGCTATATGGACATAAGCGTCTAAAAAATTGTTAAAAATGGAAAGCTGAAATGGTAAACTGTGTGAAACAATCTGAAGGTGTGGAGTCCCCAAAATACAGATTTTATTTAAATAATAATGCTAATTGAATTTCTAACCAATAAAATTAGAACCTTCTTTAGCATGGACCAATAATTAGGTGAGATAGATGATAATGAGTTTAAACTTTATGTGATCCTTCAGGTAATTTTAATCTTTCCTTTCCTGTAATGGCTTTGAAATGCAAAAAACAGCTGATGGTTGAACAACATTGTGAATGCACTAAGTGCAACTAAATAGTACACTTCATTTACTTATTTTAAATTTAGTTATTTATTTTGAGAGAGAACGAATGAGCAGGGGAGGGGCAGAGAGAGAGGGAGACAGGGAACCCCAAGCAGGCTCCACACTGTCAGCACAGAGCCCTGTCAGGCTCCATCCCACAAACCGAACCTTGAGATCATGACCTGTGCCTAAATCAAGAGTCAGATGCTTGATGGACTGAGCCACCCAAGCACCTCTAAATGGTATAACTTAAAATGGTCAATTATATGTTAAATTTACACCTCAGTAAAGAAAAATGCTCTCATGATGGAAACTTCCTTTAATTTTCTACCGGGATTGCATTTTTACTATAAATACATGTGTTGGAGGATAGTGTTGATACGTTTACATTACAATTAAGAGGATTAACTTAATATTAAAAAGCAAAGAGTCAGTAAACAAACTTTGTGGAAATGCCTTTGTATATAGGATTCTCCCTTCTCAGAGCATTTCTCAAGATCTTCCTGTCTGTAGAGTCCAACTCATTGGCTGTTTTCTTAGAGAAACCTTCCCCATTACCTAAAAAAGTAAAGTGTCCCTTTTTTTGCACCTCTATATGGCCTTAGGTTCTGCCTAGTTCCCCTGCTCAACTTAAGGTTCTTCAAGGCCAGAATCATGCTTTCTTCTTCTTTGTATTTATAAATCATATAGTACACGCCCAGTCAATGCTGGTTATGTGGAAACCCTCCAAGCTGAATTAATGAAAATTGATTTTCTAGCTCACTGGGTTTTACAAGCCATTGTTTCATGGCAATTTTTTCTCAACTGCTCTATCCATTTGAGAGAAAGAACGTGAACAAAGAAACTTACAATTGGACATGACTGCTCATGAGGTCATATGCAACTTGAGTGGTTAGATAGGTATTTGCCCATTCTTGTTAAGAAGCATGCATTTCTTATTGCTTTACTTTGAAATCAGTTGGTACCCATTTCTTTCGTTTCTTTTTAGTTTAAAACCAAATGTTTCTTGACTTCTCTTATGTGTCTCCTTGGTCTACTCCTCATAACTAAAGCAATTCAATTTTCTAACGAATACCTATGCTATGTAAAGCATTGCACAGTCATCTGTTGATGACAGTCGCTGTTCTTGGAAGACTGAAATAGGGTCAGTATAGATCAGTTATATACATGAACTCATTTAAAGACCACAATGAAACAATTATCCAATACAACAAAGTTTAAAGATCTGCAGATAAAGACATTTAAAACAAGGCATCCTGGATAGAGAGGAAAAGACAGAGGGTCAATGTCATGATAGCCAAGGAAGAAGACTTTTATTTGGAAAATATGCAATGATAATCTAGGTCTCCAGGAAAGGATTAGAAGGTTCTGAAGAAGTAAATAATCTTCAGATGGTTGTAATGGAGCTGTAAATTTACTCACATCCTTGGATTTGAAAAGAAACCATGGCCTCTATGTCTCAGTAATAACCAGGTTGTTCTCATCATATACACCCACGGGTGGGAAGAACTAAAAGAAAAAGTAACAGTTTATCTCATCCCCAAACCAAATCCTCTATAATAGTAATGTATGGTAAGATGAACAGTATCTTAGATAAGGCTTTCTCCTGAGCCCTTTTCTAACAGGGCTGCTGCAGTTTGGGAATGTGTGGTTTATTTGACCATTGTAGAGGCTGTGGGAAGGGGTTGCCTCTGGTGTGAAGTGGCTGGTTTGGTTTGCTGCCTCGGCCAAGTGGCCATGGAAGGGCTTCCAGAACATCTGAGCAGTGTTCAGACATCTATGGAAAGGTGAGCTAATGAAACTCAGGTTTGGACAGCCTGGCTTTGCTCGGAGCACAGTCAACTTCCTGCTGACTCAGCCCCTCTGTAATCTTCACAGGCACTTGATTACTCAGCCATTGAGCCTTGACTTCTGAGCTTCCCTGTGTAGCCCCCAAACCTGACTCTCAACTTACTTACACATGTCCTCCTCAGGGAACACAGGCACTGTAGATCCTATCTGTGACACAGAAAAAGCAGGTGTAAGAGGAAGCCAGACTCAGGTCATTTCTCCACCACCAAGTTCACCTGCTCCATCTGGCCCGGATTAGTGAGAGACTTTGGGGGCATCTCGTTTCATGGCACACACTTTTCCCATTAGGCCTTCAGCATGGAAAGGGGACATCCAGCCATGTGTGTCTCTGCCTTCTTTTACCTGCTCCTTTTTTTCTCTTCCCATCACCCCTTGGGGCCACAGGGTAAGATTTTCTTTCTTCCTCCTCCTTTGTGGCTGGAATCTCCTCCCCCCCCCCCACCAAAACTCAGTGATCAATTTTGGTAACCAGCTTCTAGACATTTTAAAGGGAGAATTGAGGGATTTTAGGAAATCCTCTCAGAGTCTGGCTGTCAAAAACATCATCTGTCTGCATACTGCTTTTGGGGAGTTCTTAGTCTTTCTTGATATTTCTGCTTTGGCTCTCATAATCATACCCAAGATCCCAAGTCTGCCTAACAAAACAGCTATTCACAAGGAAATGCAAAGACATAAGGATATTACATTCTCAAAATAGCATACTCTCCGAGAATGCTATTCTTTCTCTAACAGGGAAATACTTAGATGATACTTCTGTGCTTTATCAAATTTTCCTAAAAAGAAAACTGACGTTTGTTGTATTTCTGAATTTCTGATGCCCTTTCTTGTTTTAAAATGACTTTTAGAGCACTTTTAGCTCTACACAAATATTGAAAGGGAAGTACTTTTCCAAATACTCCCTGCTCCCACACATGCAATGCTTCCCCCATTATCAGTGTCACTCACCAGAATGGTGCATTTTCTACCAATGATGAGCCTCCATTGAGACATCACAGTTACCCAGAGCCCACAGTTTACTTTAGGATTCACACTTGGTGCTGTACATTCTAAGGGTTTGATAAATGTATAATGACCTATATTATCCCATTCATATCACAGAGTATTTTCACTGCCCTAAAATGCCCTTTTAAAAAATTTTTTCCATGTTTATATATATATTTTTTTTTCTTGGTAACTATTATTACATCCCCTAGCTTTCTAAAGTTTTAAAACACATATTTATATTTACTTATTAGTTTGTTCAGATCAACTTTTGCGTCTTAAAGATAAAACCTAATTGAGTTTGTGTAAGTTTTGAACCAAATGCACTATCGCACTGCACATCATACCTCTTCAAAGGACACTGCTTGCTGTTACCTGCAAACTTCAAAAAGATTCCTTATGTTTTTCTACTGGTGTTTGATTATACTTACCTGTTGAATTTGTGAGTGTGAGACAAAACTCAATGAATGTGTATAGTAATGTGTGTTTCATTTTTCTGAACTTTTAGTTGAGCTGGTAGTTCCATTCTAGTTGCTTTTGAATGCCTCAACTGTAGATGCATTTTTGACCAAAAAAAATTACATTTGAGGTTACATACTGCAAACTTCAGAGTATGTGAAATTCAAGGATGTGATTTAATCATTGAAAAAGTGGTAGACACTGTTTTGACCACAAGTACCAGTCATATCAGTGGGAAAGGATGTTTGAACTAGAAGGGCACAGATATAAACTCATTTTAATTTCTGTGCATCTTCCTTGAGTATTTTATCAGATTACCATATAGAGAAACTTGCTATTCTGTGGTTACTCACTTCTAACATTGTAAATGTCAAGAAATGCCAGACTATCACCTTGGGCTTAAAAGTGTGATTGCTTGGTGTGCATGTGGTTTCATACCCAAGTGAGTCATTCTGCCAAGAACCTTGAGAATATCAGTCCAGTCTAGACATTTCAATCTTAATGATTGACACAGCAGTCCTGGCATAAGATTATGTGTCATTAGAAAGACGAGGCAGGTGTAAAATGATTCTGTGCAAATACAAATATTATATATTTAAACCCACAAAATCTTGGCTAGTCATTTCCTCTACTAAACTTTCCATTCCCGCCATTTCCATTTATTATCACTTATATCAACAACTGTTCATCAGGAAACCTTATATCTGTAGAATAATCTCTTCCTGTCCTACTTGTATTTCCAGCCTACCTTAGTAGCTTCAATAAAAATCTGTTGAATGAATCCTGACTTCAAGTGACTTACAGGAAAGCCACTGTCAATTATGCACCTCTGATGCTCATATCCAACTCTTTATCTCCTCAGTTTCTTCCCTAAGTATTTCTTAACAGCTTCTAGATATTCTTCACTGATTTTCACTGTGTTCTCTTATTTTTTACCAACTAGAAGATATGACTATAACTATGAATGATCATATAAATGTGACTCTTAAGAGATTTTTTGTTTTATAGGAGACTCCAACTTAATTGCAAGGTATTACTTAAGTTGAGAGTATCTTTGGGAATATCAGTTACTTTAGCATGAATAAATATGCTAGTGATGGTCATAGCATTTAAACGGAAGTTTGGAAAACTGCATCTTAATTTTATACCACACTATTCCTTTGGGCACCAGTCTTTAAAATTTAGGTTTAAGATGTTGGAATCAACTGGTAAATATATTATGAATCCTATAAAACTCTTACGAAATATTTTGACAAGAATGACACAAAAAGATATATACTGAAGGCATAGCCTACTGAATATTATTTGTATGTATCATTTTCTTTATCGAGAAAAGGAGTAATTCTTCATGGTATAAAAACAGAATATCATTTTAGAATTACCAAGGGTAGCATCCTTTATAAGGATAAACATGATGAGAAGTTCCCATTTGCTTAGAGAGGGTACCTTCTGGCTTTTGAGAATAGAAGAGAAAACTACCCAATGTTTTAGCTGAATCCAAATCAGGTATGCTGATCAGATGATATGCCCATGTCAGTTGTTAAATTAAATATTTCTGTACTGGTTGGTATAGAGCTTCCTCCCTGATTGATTTGCCCTCTTCCTTTCCAGAAACAGTAGACTGCCTTAGATATAAGCCACTATCTGATGACAGATTTCCAGGATCCTTCATGGGTAATAGGGCCAGTTTCAGTCCTGACTGACCTAAATTCATACAGTATCACCTGCTGGGTCATTTTGATTTTAGGCCTGCTAAACATGATGCATTGGCATCCCCTTTAAGGCAAACCTGAATGAGTGCTCAGGCAGCACTCTAGATAATGGGCAGAGCAGAGGACACATTATCAGTCTCTATGCCAGGGGCCATGCCTGAGGTACAGTTACACCTCTTATAACTCCACTGCTCCACTAGAGAGGTTCCACTGCTACCCAGCTACTCAGACCTAGCTGCCATCATGCATTGAAGCTACCTGCCCCCAGAAAGTAGCACCTTGACCATGGCATTAGTTACCAAGCATAGCTTATGTTATATTTTTCAAATCCATGAGCAACAGGAAGTAGCAAAATCTTGAACAGTTGGGGTAACTTTGGAAAATGTTCCACAATGCATAGTGCTAAGGAGACATCTGCCCCACTGGAGAGTAAGCAGTGCTGATAAATTGGCCCACAATTCGCTAAGGCCAACCTTTTCTCTCCCACCAGAGCATTTCTTTAGCAGATAGGGAACTGAGACAGGAACAAGCCAGTCTGGGCTGCCCCATGAAATACACAAAAGCACCAAAAACTGAGGACAATGAAGGCTAATCCTTTTTTCCTGAACTATACTTAAATACTGAAAAATAAACATGCTCTCATTTGGGAAAAATGTTTTTACCCTCTACTCTTTAACATTCTACCAACTTGCCTTTTGATTAATGGTGTCAAGAGCCTGTTGCTTTTTTTTTTTTTTTTGAAGGGAGGGTGGGGACGTTTTTGTCCAGTTTTCACTATACTGCCTTTGTCTTCCTGATTGTTAGCTCCTTGTCTTTAACCAACCATAGTTGAAAGAAGTATGACTCCCAAAGATGTCCTCATCCTAATTCCTGGAAGCTGTGAATGCATTATGTTACAAGGTAGAAGGGAATTAACGTTACATGTGGAAATAAGGCCACTTCTCAGCTGATTTTAAACTAGGGAGATTATTTTGAATTCTTTGGGTGGACCCAGTCTAATTATAGTCCTTAGCAGAGAACCTTTCCTGCCTATAAATCACAAAGAGAGAAATGATGAAAGAAGTGCTAGAAAGATGTTACTTCAAAAGGGGTTGACTAGCCATTGCTGGCTTTAATGATGGAGGAAGGAAGTCATGAACTGACAAATGTGAGCAGCCTCCAGAAGTTCCAGACATGAGTGCAGCCCTGCCTATGCCTTGATTTTGAGCCTAGTGAAACCCATGGTGCACCAGCCAAAATGCTGGTTTCATACCCTGACTTGGTATAGAAAGAGCTTAGGAAGGCTATCAGGAAAAAAATATTAAGACGGCAGTCATACTAAAGTTTGCTGAACAAACTAATTACTTGAAATCCTTAGGGAGATGACAGTAACAATTGTACCTTGTACAATTAATATTTTGAAGGATTAAATATTTTTTTTAGAGACTGGAATGTGGGTACTATGACATATGGTATGAATCTAGGCCTGAGAGCATCCCTTTAAATCCACGGTTTTCTGTTATAGAAACCATGTCTAAAATCATTCCCCTCCTTTCAGCCCCACTGCCTCTGTGCTGGTCACATACCTCCTTGCCCCCTCCTAGATCAACTGGTGAGAGTTGCTGCCTGGTTTCAGTGCTTTCATATCTTCCAGTAGCCTAACTGTGGCCATTAAGCTCTTTCCCTAAATACAGATCTGACCTTGTCTTTCCCCTGCTCAAAATCCTTCAGTTATCTCCCAATATATAAATGACACCTAACTTCTTAGGATTGAGATGTAAATCCTCTAATAAGTGGTTCCTGCCATGCCTTCAGGCATTGTATCCTGTAATAACACCCGCTGCTGTTTCACCCTCATACATCTAGTCTAACCATAAGTATCCAAACATTTCTTGTATCCAACTGCTTCCATATACAGGAGAAAGAGCTTGATATTTTGAAAGGGAAGATGTAGGTTTCAGTCCATCAGTCACTAATGTCACTGACTTGGGGAAAGTTCCTTTTGCTCTCTTGTCCTTGGTGCATCATCTATAAGATAGGAAACTCAGATGGATGCTTACCTTACAGAGTGGCTGTCAGGGTCAAACAAGGATGATGGTGAAAGCACATTCTAAGCTGTAAGATGGCATCTGGATGTAAGTAATAAGTACGGCTCTTCTTTCCTGTTACTTAGCTCCTATAGATAACTACCCCAACTTCACTTTAATATTTCCAAAATCTCACAGCAATAGGCCCTTAACAAATGAGTCATGAACTAAAATATTGCATATTTTAGGTCTCAACACTTACAATATGCATCCTTAAAAGTCAGCACAATACAGAGATCCCCGGGCAGGAGGAGGAGGTGACGGGGTGTAAAATTCATTCTCACACTCATCCAAGTAAATCAGCAAGTCAGAAGCCTACAGGTGAGAAAATCTATTTTAATAATACACATTCTGTTCTCAAAATTTAATTAGGTCGAAGAAATTAACATCACAATGGCAAGTTTTGTTATAACTTTTCTGACATATGGCTGATAGTAATACTATGTACAAGAATTCTAGGAGCCATGTGATAAATGTGTAAAAAGTCAATGACCACTTTGTAGAAATTTTTATACTTTTTCATATTCATAACATCCATAATGCATTAAGTTTTCAAGATGCATTTTTTAAGTCAAAGGGGGCAAAATAAAGGAAAGTGGAGATAAGAAGAGAAAAAGAAGGAAGCTTCCTGTGTTCATTCTTAATTCTGTCATGGCATTTTGTATTATGGATACCCTTTCTTTCCTTATAGATGATGGCGTCTGAGAAGGAAAAGAATCAAACAACATAGAATTTGAAAGCCATAAGTTTTTCTTTTTAAATATATTATCAACACCAAACTCCTTATTTTATAGGTGAAGAAACTAGACATGAAGGTGACAGAGGTGTAGTCCAGTGTTTCAAAACCCAATAGTGGTAAATTAACTTTTTGCTAAAGGATCTGACAGTTCTCTTCAAATTTACCTTCCTTCTAGAAGAGCAGATACTGCTGCTTCTGTTTCTTATAATGGTATCTTTATTTCATAGGGAGTCTCTCCAATGGAACAGGAAGTGCTTTTCCTAAAGCTATGAATAATAACCTCACTGCTTTGTCAGGGCAGTACAATGAGGGAAACAATACCCTGGTACCCTCACAGAGTTAATGAGCCTCTCAAGGCTACTAATTTATTTTGAGGGAGTAGCTTAGAATTCAGGAAGATTAGATTCGTCTTTATTATATCAGTGCCCTTTTATTTTGTTAACCTAATGCCCTTAACATTTCCCACCATTATACTTCTTTCCTTCCTTTTATACCCAAAGCCCTTACATGAGTAGTGTGTGCGGACTATCTCCCTGTACCTCTCACCCCTTAATTTGCTCTTTGGCTGCTTTCCATAAACCAATACATATTCTGTGTTTCAGGGACTTTGCTTTGGGACAAACTGAAATGTCTTTTCTTAATCTTCTCCTTCTTGATTCCTTTGTCATATTACACAAGTTTGACTATTGCCCTTCTTAAAACTCTTTCATCACTCGAATTCCATAATCCTAAAACAACAAACTTCTTGACCACCCTTCCAATTACACTTCACCCTTTGGTTCATTGTTAGTGGGTGTTCCTAAGGCTCACTGGTTTTCTTGCTCTCCTCCAGAGACCAATTTACCTAAGTGGATGGCCTCATGTTCACGTCCATGTGATAACCCCACGTCTTGGTCTCTAATGAGCTTTCTAATCTTGTGATTCCAGCTGTTCGTTTCTGAGATCTTGCCATATTTTAATTTAACATATCTAAAACCAAACTCATTACCCCCTTAACTAAATTGCAGCTCTTTCCAATACACCATTAAAAAAATTAAAAATGTCTAAGCTTTTCCACTTCAAACATAGTTATTTTTGTTCCTCTATTAAAAACCTATTTGAAGAATTAGGGAATTGCCTTATTTATTGTGTTTTCTTTTTTAAAAAATAGGTTTTTTTTTTTTAAGTTTATTTATTTTGAGAGAGAGTGAGCAGGGGAAGGGCAGAGAGAGAGGGAATCACAAACAATGCAGAGCCCGATGCAGGGCTTGAACTCAGAACTGTGAGATCATGACCTGAACTGAAACCAAAAGTCAATCGCTTAACTGCCTGCACCACCCAAGTACTTCTATTTATTATGTTTTCTTAGTGAATCTTTCATTTCTCTGCCTGTTGTCATCACCTAAATCCATCCACCCACCTACCTACCCACCATCACATCCTAGTTAATCCCCCCATTACAAACCTACTTCTAAACGATCTGTACATAAAAAACCTCAGTGCCAATTTTCACTGAACTAAGTGTGTTAAGAATTCTTGAGTATACTGAGCAGTTCCACTTGGTAGAACTTTTAGTCTTCACCTGCCTTTAGCCTAACTTCTCTCTAAATTAAGCACCACACACCTAATGAACGGCTCTGTTACAAAAAGGTGGGAACAGGACGGCAGAAATCGGCCTGTCCTTTGTTCTGAATTGGGTGGGGAGCTACTCCGTGAGGACTGGGTGGAGAAAAACATCTCCCTACAGTGATGGTTTATTTAATAGTGTCCTGATGCCAAGGTCATCCTCGCTTGTTAGAACTATTACCTCATCATCTCTGTCAGTTTTCCATGTTGCCCGTTACTTGCCTTCATGCTCCAACAGCACAGCCCTCGGCTGCTCTACTTAGTGAGGCCATTTTCTGTGCCATCTACATGTATCATTCTGTGGATTTTACAGCTGAGATCTTTTTGAAAAGCCAAGCGACCTGAGATGGTTACCCTTGAAGAATGTTAGTAATCTATTATTTTTTTCCTATGATTTTTAAGTCCTCTTGTTCCAGAAGTCTGTTGATTCTTCAACTCTGGTTTCATTCATTTGACATATACGGCTGAACCAAGACCCTGGGTGTCAGGTTTTTTGCTTCTGAGAATAAAATGTTTAGTATCATAGACAAGACTCTGCCTTCACAGAGTGAGGAAGACAGATACTAACTAGGCAGTTATGAAGAAATTTGAGGATTAGCATGATAAGGGAAGTTCAGAGTTCTGTGGAAGCATGTAGTATTAATATTACCACCTCACTTCCACTACCTGTTGGCAGTGAGATCATAAGAAAGTTACTTAAGCTTTCAAAGGCTCATTTCCTCATAGGTAAAATTGTGCCCAATAATAACAGCTGCTTCACAGATTTGTTATGATGATTAAATGTTTAAATACACTTAGTACAGTGTTTGGCACATGGTAAGCACCCAATAAATGTTAACTGCAATAATAACTTTAAGTTATAGCACTATTTTACTATGTTCACTTTTATTTCTACAATGTAAAACTCTCTTTTCCCCCTTAATTCTTGGCAGCCATATTTTTCATTTCTGATTCAAAGTTTATAAAGCTCCTATACATTTGTCCATTTATTCAGTTTCTCACGCATTCTTTTATTCAACCCATATTTATTGGGAGCCCAGTCTAAACCAAACTCTGTGCTAGACACTGTTACAAACATACTGAGCACAGCACATGGGTTCCTCCCCTGAGGGAGTCTATAGACTCCTTGGAAAGATGTACAATGAAGAGATCACTGCTTCACAAAGTACAGGGCGGCAAGCTGTCTCAGTATGTGCATAAATACATTTAAACATGAAAGATAATGGTCTTTTATCTGAGCGAAGGCAAACAAGATTCAAGCTATAAAATCAGAACAAACTAGTCCCCATAAGGAAACGGTGCTTCCTTCTAGAGCCTTAGATCCTAACAGAAGCAAAGATTAATATTAAAACCCAGAACACTGTATGTCCAATAACTTTTTTGTTTTCTTGTTCTATGAGATAGCTGGAAAAATAATGTCATAGCTTAAAAAATGAGCTATATTATACAAATAATGAAAATTTATATTGGTCATATTCCTTAGAATGTTACATATGCTAAATATTCTGTTAGCCTTACAAAAGCACCTTCTATTTCAACCTAACAGTAGAGTCCCCAGCATACATGCTTGTTTCACCACTGAAAAAAGGTAATCATACTAAGGAATAGACTGAGGTGTTGTTTTATTTGTTTCTAGGCCCTAGAATTACTTAAAGATGTAAGTACTGGAATCTATCTTAATTGGGAGACCTGGGCAAGTTAACTTAAATCCTCAATGCATGGAGTCTTCATTAGTGAAGTGGGGTTAATAATAGTAGCTTCCTGGGGCACCTGGGTGGCTCAGTTGTTTGTGTCTGACTTCTGCTCAGGTCATGTTCTTGCACTATGTGAGTTCGAGCCCCACCTTGGGCTCTGTGCTGACAGCTCAGAGCCTGGAGCCTGCTTCAGATTCTGTGTCTTCTCTCTCTGCCCCTTCCCTGCTCATGCTCTGCCTCTCTCTGCCTCTTAAAAATAAATAAACATTTAAAAAATAATAGTATCTTCCTCAAACGGTTAGAATGTGGCACCAACTGAGAACCCAGTAATTCTGTGATCAAATGTTAGCTGCAGGTTTTGGCAAAGTTTAGAGAAAAATGGATTATTTGAGGCCATTTAGGATAGGATCTAGAGTGCCCTGCTTCCTTGCTTTGCCAGAGACTTAGTTTCACCTGACACAGGACTTGCAGTGCTGGTGGGACAGTCCCAGGCAAAAAGGGACAGTTGGTAACACTATCTAAATTCCTATAGGTAGAAGGCACTGTTCAGTCCCACGGGGATTGTTCCCTGTTTACACGGCACCATTGATCTGACAGAGGAATGCCTAATACATTTTCTGTCAACTAAATTGCAAGGACTGATGAAGACAGCAGTAGTGAATCAAGGATCATGATAAATCTAATTTGGGGTACCTAAGGTTCTTGAATTTTAGTTCTTGAATTTTGATTGGTTAGCACATTTCAATATGTCCCATCTCTCACAGTGGAGAGCCAGGGAAAAGTGAACAGTTCCTCAAGCCGACCTGAGCTAAGTAGAGGAAGAATTGTTACTTGTAAGTCTTGTTAAGTATGTTGCTTTCTACTTCCTAAAAAAGGTTACAAAGGTCAGAATTTAGCCACTGTGCCTTAACAGCCGCTTAAATAACAATAATCTTCGCAGAGGACAGTTGAAATGGAGAGAAGGACCTGGGTGGGATTCTTGGGTTGTGTCCTAAGGGCTGCATCACAGTAGGTTGAGGAACAGTGCTCAAATAAGCACCTGAATTCTGGCTTTCTGTTGATCTTTTTCCTTATTTTTTTTTCTCTTATTCTTTCCATGGAAAATCTACCTGTTATCTAAATGTCCTACTCCTCTTGTGAGCCTTGAATGTTTTAATCTGGTGACTAGCAAGTGTTAGGTTTCAACAAAAAAAAATTGTTTAATTGAATTTTCATTAAGGCTGGAGAAATTTTTTTTTGCATAATTTCCCCCCTCCGCATTCAAATCAGTACCTATTTACAGTATGAATTTATAGATCTATTTAAAGAGAATAGGAAAATTGCAGAGGTGATTGTCATACAGATGAATTTTCTGGTTGGCATTTATTTGCTCTGACACAACGTTGGCACCATTTACAAACCTCGCTTTGGGACATGACATTGTCAGTTTCCTGAGCTCCGGCTTTACTGTGAGCCCCGTGATTGCCAATTGTTATGATGTTGATATTGAAAAGACAGCTCCTGTATTTAACAATTGTTAGAGTGAATCATTCTCCAGCTGTGAGAGTCACAATCCATAGTCTTAAACAGATAGGTCTGTTGTCAGTTTTACGAGCTTCAGGTTACATGAGTCATTTGTTGGTTTTCAGTATAGTAACTGGTGTAGGCACATGCTTTTCTCAAAATGAATTTTTTTTTAAAAGACACGATTACCAAATAATTTTTGTTCGACAAATGCAGAATTCACAGTTTTGTGTTTTAACTATATAATCCATCACATCAAATTTTCATTTTGGATCTCAGAGTCCACAGACTATTAGAGATATGTAGAGGTCTGTTTGCACTAAATCATCATCTACTGACCTCCTAGCATGTGCCTTATGGAAACCTGCTATGGAGGATGAGACAGATTCTTTTAATTTTTTTTTAATGTTTTATTTATTTTTGATACAGAGAGAGACAGAGCATGAGAGGGGGAGGGGCAGAGAGAGAAGGAGACACAGAACTGGAAGGAGGCTCCAGGCTCTGAGCTAGCTGTCAACACAGAGCCTGACGCGGGGCTCGAACCCACAAACGTAAGATCTGACCTGAGCCGAAGTTGGAGGTTTAACCGACTGAGCGACCCAGGCGCCCCGAGACAGATTCTAATATTGGGGAAACTAACTCAGAGTCTATTTCCACCAAGTTGAGAGAATAAATAACTCAATTTATGTATATATAATCAACCTAATGGATTTAAGGTGTTTTCACTTCCAGGACAGGTATACTAACTTTAAATGGTTACAGAAGACAAAAGAGAGAGGGGAAATGGTGTATTGAGAGATTTCACTCCAGGAAATGTATAAGAGAAGACACAGATCTTGGTTCTGAGCCTCCCACTTCACAAGGGAAAAAGGGAAACATGATGATTACTTCATGTTCATGGTTTGGAGCAATGACTATCAAATTAGCACTCCCTAAGGTAGGTTAAATACAAGTGTCAGGACCAGGGCCTCTTAGCCCTTAGTCCATCAGAGTAGCTCAGTGTTCATCTGTCTTCCATATTGGGATAAGGCACGGGCTTTAGACTGACCACAGTTTGTATGGCTTTTTTTTTTTTAATGTGATAAATAACTCACATAACTTGAAGAATCATGTAGCTCAAAAGGAGAAGTATTATTTTTTTCTGATTCAAAGTTCTGGGAGTAATTTTCTTTTTTTTCTTTCTTTTTTTTAAAATTTTCTATTTTGAGAGACAGAGCACAAGCAGGTGAGGACAAGAGGAAGAGAGAGAATCTTAAGCAGGCTCCACACTTAGTGCAGAGCCCAGTGCAGGGCTTGATCCATGACTTTGAGATCATGACAGGAAGCAAAATCAAGAGGGGGGGTTCTTAACCAACTGAGACACCCAGGTGCCTCTAGGAGTAATTTTCATGCTATGGACTATTAAAAAAAGTATCAGTTCTTCAGAAAAAAATACAGAGACATATACAGTAACTTAGATTTATTTTTAAGATTGTTTCTCAGTAAAAGTCCAAGGCATAACAAAGTATGGCCCATAAGACCATTCCAAATGGAGTTGGGTTGATATTATACAGGCATGCAGTTTCATGAGCAAACAATAGCTTGTAGATATATAAGATTGTAATAAAGTTTTATTTTATTAGTTTGGAAGTGATAATGTGTCAGACAAGTCTAGAATCTTCAAAAGGCATACTGAAAATAAGTCTCTCTCACCACAATGGTCTTTAGCCTGTCTTGACAGAACCATTCTTACTAGTTATTCATGTACCCTTCTAGAGGCATGAGAAGAAACAATGAATACATTTCTATGTAAGGGATTAGAAGTATGAATGCATGCATAAAGTTGTTTATTACAAGTGCTAGGTGAGTTATTCAAATAAGTTGTTCAGCAGTTGAACAGGAAGAAAAGACTTGGCTGTTTTGCCTAGTGAAGCCTTCACACAGAGGAAATGATAATGGAGCAGCCTCAAAGTATGTAAAAGTTGTTGAACTTTCAGGGAATTATTTAAAGTTTTAAATTCTTTCCTTCTTCTGTTCAGAACTAATTGAGAATGAAGATGTAAGAGACAGACAAGTAAATATCTATGTGTTAGTTATACACTTGATAAATCAATCCAAGAACTTGACTTTATGTCTGTAGCAAAACAGTTTGCAAACTGACTTCCCTCCAAACCTCTTCCCTAGTTTGGTTTTGGAACAGCCCAAGGAGCTCAAGTTTGGGTGTTTAGAACAGACTATTCTAGAAATCCTTCCTCTCATTGGTCTACAGCAGAGAGGTAAGGAGAAAAGGGTGAGGTTTCCCAGTACTTTGTTCTTTGAGAAACATGAGGCAACAGATGCTATGTTGTCATAGAACTTATTTTCCGTCTTTCACTGTGAGTGACAAGGAGGCAAGGCAGGAAGCGGAGACTGTTGCTCAGATGGTGTTCCTTCTTCGTGGGAACGGTAAATGAGAAGAAAATAGTTTCTTCTCCCGCGTCAAAAACAGGAAGGGATTAACATCACTCTCATCTTTGATGGTAGTACTACCCAAGGGGGGAAAAATGAATCTAGAGAAAGTATATGGTCAGTCAGGGGCACAAAGATAAAAGGTTTCCAGCTTGTTCTCTATTTCCAGAACTGAGAATTGGTGGAACGAGGAAAGAGAAGGAGGGACAGAGACACAGAGAGAGGGAGAGAGAAAGAGAGGGGGAGAAAGGTATTAGTAACTGTTTAACAGCTCTGGGGGAAGGAGTGCTCTAGTCTGGAGTGCTTGCTGACTTCTATGGTATAAATACACCCACTGTGGTTAATTTCAAGCTTTCAACATGACATAACTGAACACAGAATTGGGAAGAGGTGCACAGCCAGCTCACACAGGCTGCTCCAAGCCAGTCCTCGTGCACTCCTGGAAGAGGAAACCCTGAAGTGTGAAGACTTGAGCAGTTCAGTAGTGACAAAGATGTTTTTGGGCAGTAGTGTGGGAACGGTTCACCTCCATGTATGTCATTGTTTCTGAAATATGTCCTAGTAAGACCTCAATGTTTATAGAAGACCCCTTGACAGCCACATTGGGCAGTCCCAGCCTTAAATGACCCAGGGCAGCTCCATTTTTCTCTCTCTTATGCTTCGTCTAAAAATGTTCTAAAAAAAACACGGGTCTTAATTTTTACTGTTATTTTATGTTGTAAGAACCTTCCTAGGATATAGTGCTCATTGTGTAATGTTTTAAAGCACTATTGCTTATCATCCTAATTCCACATTTGGTAGAGCTAGCATCTGTACCCACAAAGCCAATCTTGCAATTGGTAGACTGTCCAAGGGTATATTAATGAATAAAGTGTGGAAGTATTGCCAGAAAAAAGAAAGAAAAATTGTAGTACTTGGGGCAAGCCTGGAAGCTGCCCCGGCCTCTCAGGACCATATTTATAGCGTTAATGCATGTAGAGTGTAGCCCTTCCTGGAAAGGACCCTCCTAAATACCTTGGTCCTGCTGGAGCTGCTGAGGGTAAGAGACAGACCCAGATGAGTCAACGTCTGGCATGGAGCCTTGAAAAAATGGGAGAGCACCAGGAGCCCAGCCTCAGGCCACCCTGGAGATGTCCCTTAGGAAGAGGAAGTTGTATGTTTTACCCAATCCTGTTTCTCCAGTGCACCATCTACCTACTTTACCATGGAAAACCTGAGGACTTGACAGCACCGTCTTCCCAAGTTCCCTCAGGCTGTCCGTTCACCCACAGCCCAAGGGTCTATGCCATGGCACAACATGAAGTCCCACGATCTTCTCGATTCCCTTCCCTCTGTATTCCTGTTCATTTCACAGAGGACAGTGATAGGCATGGCGTTTTTGATGGAAGTGGGAGGGTAAAAGGGGTTGATTCTTGGGACTCTGAGGACTGTCACTCAACTTTCCTGTTCAGTGGCCAAGCCCCACCCAGAAATAGAAATGGAGTTTGGAACTGGCATCAGAAGGCATCATTCTTGAATGTATTGTAGGTGAGTTTTTGCCTCCTCCCCACCACACACAACATACGCACACACCACATGTTTCCCACGTGCGTGTGTGGCAGTCTGGCCAAAACCAGCTGTACCAGGTGAACCTGCTACTGTGGTCCTGGCCTCCGCTAGGATGCGTTCTATCGCGGAACATCAAATGCTTTGTTAGGGTCCATTTGGACCCTAAAGCCAACTCGAAATAATACCTCTAGGACACGCCCAAGGGTGGAGGCTCTCTGGTGGTGTTCATTCACTCCCTGAGCTGTGATTTCATCAGCCATTCCCATCCTGTGTATGGTCTGTACAGAAGGCATCAGCCCTGAAAATACTGTAGGTGAATCATCCAGACAAATTTATATCTCCAAAATATTTAGCTTTTTTACATGTCATGAATTGACATGACATGCTGAATTTAAAAGTACATCTTTTTATACATTAAAAAGGCAATTTTTAAATAAAATAAAATTATTTGCTTATAAGGAGATTTTAATAGGAAAAATACTCCATGATGATAGGATGCAATTATATCATTTATATAGATTATTTATTCCTGGGAGGCCTAAAAACTGTGAAGCAATAACAAATTTCTTGTTCTTCATAATTAAAAATAAAACAGGGATCTCTGATGGGGAATGTAAAGCCACTCTTTAAATCTTTACCTTGGTGACCAGATGGGTTTTTTTTTTTTTTAAGTGTATCCATTCTGCAAAATATGATTACCTGGTAGCTATGTTCTAAGGACCCCAAGTATATATTTCTGGAGATTTCCTCTTTTCTTTTTAAAATTTATTTATTTATTTTTTGAGAAAGAGTGTGAGCAGGTGAGGGTCAGAGAGAGGGAGACAGAGAATCTGAAGTAGGCTCCAGGCTCTGAGCTAGCTGTCAGCACAAAGCCGGGAATGGGGCTCGAGCCCACGAACCGTGAGATCATGACCTAAGCTGAAGTTGGACATTTAACTGACTGAGCCACCCAGGCGCCCCATGGAAATTTCCTCTCTCCTTAGCCATCAGAGTCATTTTTAACTTGTCTATCAGATATTTTTATTTATATGTCCAGCCTGCAATTTATACTCAAGGTGTCCAACACCAAACTGATCCATCTCCCACCACACACTCTTTAATTCCCTATCACATTAATGGCATCGCTATCTGCCTGATGACTAAGAAGGAAACATGGAGTCATTCTAGAAAACTTCTCTCTCCACATCTGTCAAGTATCAAATTCTATTTACCCATGAAATATTTGTCGAATCCATCCTGTTCTCTTTTTTCTTACGCCTTTAGTTCAGGGCTTCATTTTTGTATTATAATAACCTCTTAACTGGTCTTATTTTTTCATGTTGATTTCAAAATTGTTACCAGTAATTTTTCCAAATAGAGTAATTACTCAAGGAAAACCTATGGACCTAAATGAAAACTGCTCTAAAAAGAGCCTTATTAAAACCAAATCCATGGGCCTGGTAGGCACAAAATAGCTTTGCCATAGTTTGTAAGGCTCTTTATGCTCTGCTCCAGCCAATTTTTCCAGTTTCATTTGCCAGCAATTTTCCCAGAATAAGTAAAGACTAATAGCACACTTTCCTTTTCTTCAAAAGTTCACTCTTCATTCTATTTGAGGAATTAACATATAAGTAATAATCACAGAGGAGAATGCATTTAGCTTTCTTGGAGTTTGGGGGAATGGGAGCCTGTCATGGAAATCACAAAGAAAAAGTGACATCTGAGAAAAAAACATCTCACAGATGAAATATGAACTTACATGAAAGGTATGAAAGGGGAAGAGAATTCCAGGTAAAAAGAACAGCATGTTCAAAAGCAGGGTGGCAAAAATCAGTAGTGTATTTCTTGAATTACAAGGAGTTCAGTTCTATAATGTGAAAGGTAGGAGAGAGGAGAAATGGGTTGCCAAATGTCCTGCATCTTATGAAAAAATTCCCACGAGTTTGTAAGCAGCGCTTCTGAAGCCAGAATTGATTCATCACATTTCTGAAGCTGTATCTTATTCATGTGAAAGTTTGCTGTGATTATCTCGTGATGTCTCTCTTGGCCTTGTAGTCTAGTAGTAGTTCTTGCTTAAAGAAAAGAAAATCTTTAGTCTTTGTTTTCTTAGCCCCTAACATATTCTCTAGGACAGAGTAGGTTCTTAATAAATGGTTGCATAATTATTGAAACACACAAGAGAACACACACCTGCCTCTAGTCTATCCTCCTACCCCCAGCCTTGTCTCCACTATTCAGTTTTAGTTGTTTATAAAGCATGGAACAAAAATCAGGTCTAGCCTTAATCCTCATGCTTAAAATAAGATGAATAATTCTCACAATAGATGAAACTAGTTAATTACTAAAGCATTCTGGTTCAAAGAGATGAGGAAAATCCAATTTATAAGAATAACCTCATCAATAGGACGTAGGTAGAAATAGAATTCTAAGAACCGTTAAACCTTTATTTCCTTTTTTTAAGAGATAAAGAAATTGGGACTATAAAATATGGAAAACATATTAGGAAGAAAGAAACATTCACATTTTAGGACGATTTTTCTACCACTATATCCACATAAACCACTAAGTCTAAATAGGACTCTCTTATAAACTTGAGAATTAGAAAAGATCATTCTCTGGGTATTCTGTGGGCTTGCCATTTTGGTGGTGATGAGAAAGACACATGTGAAAAACAATACAGATACAACAGACTCTGCGTGATGTCTACCCTCAGTATTTGACTAATGTACTTGGAGGAAATCCATAAAATGTTTGACCATAAAGTTGTCACACTGCAAGAGGCTTTTCTTTGCCTAATTTAAGACTGCCAGATATTTGGTTTAAACTTGGTTATATGGATAAGTAAGGATCTAATAATCCTGATGCTAAACAATTATTGTTCTTGACTTCCTGGTCCAAATCACCAGCAAAGATCCTGGGTTCTTAAATAGTCACCACAGATACAATCTAAGTTGATATATATTCTCTTATGAATTTTTCTTTATGATTTTTCAAGTCTTAAATTTTAATCTTTACTATTTCCTTATTCTTAAGTCCGAGGTTCTTGGGATGAGCTTATGATGTCTATGAACCCCTAAAACTCCATACTAAAGCATTCTATATATTGCATATTCTCTGCAGAAAAGAATCGAGTTTTCATAATTGTACAAAGGTTGCATGCCTCTAAACCATGAGAATATTCTCTTTGTTTTTTGCTCTGTGAAGCTCTACAACGATTCCCCATTTATGTTTCATTATTTATGTTTGGGTGATAGTCTAATTCATAGCCAATAATAACCATGCCCAAACCCACTCTTACACTCTACACCTGCATTTCCAAATGCTACTAGACTAAATCCTTAAACTCATTACGTCATTCTAAAACCCTCTTTAGAGGCCTAGGAACCGCACTGGCATGAGAGGCACAGGGCCGCCTTCAAAAACATTTTTACATAACTACCATATACTGAGTATGTAATATGTTCCCGGAACTGTGCTAAATATTTCACCTGTATGATCTTATTTAATTCTCACAACAAATCTGTGAGATGTATAAAAAGGAAACAGACCATCAGAGATTATATAACCTACTTAAAACTGCATAAATGTACAGTTTAGAAGACTCTATTTGAACTGACGTTTGTGTCTCTGGGGTCCAAGTTTTTGACCACTGTGTTGTACTCTTTCTCTTACAGTGTTCTAGCAGGTTAGAGTTGAAAACAGGTCACTACAATAACATATAAACTATGATAAACAATGGATCATCTCCTGCTTAAAAAGGATTTCCAGGGCCCTAGAGGATCAAGTACATACTCTTGATACCGATTTATAATCTGGCCTCAACCCACCTCTCCGTCATTTGCCGACATATTTCCTATACACATTCTAGCACCTAGTCACAAAACTACAGTTCCTTTGCTCAATACCTCCTGTTCTCCTCTCATACTTCTCTGCCTTGTGTGTGTCATCCAGTGAGCTGGAAATCATTTGCCTTTTCCTCTTCTTGGAAGAATTTATTTGCAAGATCTATTCAATGTGTGTCACCTACTAAGTAACTCCCTGAGGCAAAGTTAGTTGTTCCCCATTCTCCTGTAACACTTAATGCCCCTACAATAAGACTTGAATGTAATCATGTGTTTATTGATCTTGCTCCGTTCCTAGGTATGGTCCTAGAGGAAAAGCATTTCTAGTTTTTGCAGCACTAGTGTGAATGGCGAGTATTCAATCATGAATTACATTCAATCAGTGTAATGGCAGGTGTTTAATACATGTTTATATAGTGAATGCCATTTGATCTTTATCTGCCTTTGAGGTTTAGCATCTTTATGTAGAGAGGAAACCTCAGTAGCACATATCTTTCATAGGGCCATTTTCCCTATACATTTTAAGTGGTTTTTTAAATGTTATGTAAATGTTCCAAAAATGTATTTAAATTTTTTTAAATTATATATCTTCTTGAAGTTTGGCTTTAACATTTGACAAGCTGACACAAATCTGAAGGGAAAATTGTTACAAAAAGATATGAATAAAGTGACATTTTCTAACTTGATCCCTTGATATAAAAATCATTTTGTGCAAAAAAGAGATTTAAGAAATGCCAAAATAAAAAAAATAAGAGAAGGCTTGGAAGTGATATAAAAACACCCGTGAAAGTCTGTTTAAAAAGAGGACAGTGATTAATACTCGAGGGGCAGTGCCCACATAATTCAATAGGAGCCAGAACAGTCGTTAAAAAATTTATTTAAACATGTATTTATTTTTGAGAGAGAGAGCACAAGCAGGAGAGGACACAGAGAGGGAGACACAGAATCTGGAGACATTGCTCCAGGCTTTGCGCAGTCAGCATAGAGTCTGATGTGGGGCTTGAACCCACAAACCGTGAAATTATGACCTGAGCCAAAGTCAGATGCTTAACTGACAGAGCCACCCAGGCGCTCCACAAACAGTCTTTTCAACAAAAGTACTGGGATGGCTGGATATCCAGATGCAAAAGAATGAAGTTGGACTCTACCTCACATTATGTACAAAAATTAACTCAAAGTGGATCAAATTTTAAGTGTAATAACTATAAAACTCTCAACACTAATTTTCATTTTTTAAAGCACCTGTTTCATAGGGTTTCAAGATTAAGTGAAAGAAAGTACATAATGTACAGGGCCTATATTCAGTTAACACTAATTTTCATTTTTTTTATTTTTAAAAGAGGACTGAATGAAAAAGGTAGACTTTATTCATTTTGAGCATTGAAAATGTACATAAATATACGCAACTATAAAACATGAAACTCTCAAAATAAAAAGACAAATCTTTTGACCTCTGAATTGGTTATGATTTCTTAGATGTGACACCAAAAGTGCAAGCCTCAGAAAGAAAATATATAGGCTTAATGGACTTCATTAAAATGGAGAACTTTGTGTGTTAAAGGTCATTATCAAGAAAAAAAGTTAACCCACAGAAGAGAATATTTGCAACTCATATTATGGTAAGAGTCTACAAGTCAGAATATATAAATAACTCCTACAAGATGGTAAGATAACCTAATTAAAAATGGGCAAAGTATTTGAGTAGGTATTTCTCCAAAGAAGACACACAAATGCCTAATAAACGCATGAAAATATGTACAACATAATTAGTTATTAGAGAACTAAAAAAACCATAATCAGTGGCTACCAAGATGGCTATAATAAAAAAGGAACAGTAACAAGTAGGCAAGGACATGAAGAAATTGGAATGCTCCTACCTTGTTGATGGGAACGTAAAATGCTGAAGACACATGAGAAACAGTTTGGCAGTTCCTCAAAAATTTGGCTCTACAGTTATCATATATCCCAGTATTTTACTTCTAGCTATATGCCCAAGAGAATGAAAACATGTCCACACAAAAACTTGGACATGAATGTTCATAATAGCCAACAAGTGGAAACAACCCATTTGTCCATCAATTGATGAATGGGGGGACAAAATGTAATCTGTCAACACGATATGTCATTTAGTCATAAGAAAGAAAAAATACTGATGTATACTGCAACATGAGTGAACCTTGAAAACACTATGGGAAATGAAAGTAGCTAATCTCAAAGACCATGTATTATTGTATGCTTTTGTTTATATTAAGTGTCCAGAACAGATACAGCCCTAGAGACAGAAAGTAGATCAGTGTTTGTCTAAGACCTGACAGAAGGGGGAATAGAGAGTGACTATGAATGACCACAGGGTTTTTTTTGGAGGGGGGAGGGTGATAAAAATATTTCTGGAATTAGGTAATATTTAGGGTTTCATAGATTAATGAATACACAAAAATACTCAATTGTACACTTTAAAATAGTGAATTGTATGGTTTGTGAATTTATTTCACTTAAATTCATTTAAAGTTGTCTGTTTCATAGGCTTGTTGTTAAGATGAAGTGCAAGAAAGCATATAAAATGCACAAGGCCTATATTTTCATTTTGCACACTAATGCACACTAATTTTCATTTTTTAAAAAAAGGACTGAGTAGAAAAGGTAGACTTTACTCAGTCTGAGAATTGAAAATTTACAATTATAACATAATTGTAGTTTATGCAAGCTATATGGAAAGTGAATGCAAAAGTGTTAAAACTGTATCAGAATACTTCTTACAGAGCTTATGAATCAGAAGGAAGACAATGGACCACTTTGTCCACGTTATCCTGACGAGTGCAGTTTGTGCTAATAGGAGTGCTCCAACGTGTCTGTGCTGCTCCTCAATGTCATCACAGTAACAAGAACAGGTCATTGGCTTAGGGATACACACAGCACCCCTTTCAACAATTGAGTAAACCACTGACTGAATGGCCATTGTGATTAGTATTCTGGTTGCTACACAGCACAACAGATATTCAAAAAATACAACGCAATCACAATTATGTCAGAGTTTCATACCATCTTCAACAGAGCCACTATCTGGAGGCAAAAAATGGTTTAAATTATTTGTGTGAAATTATGTCAGCCTATAATCTTGGGTTCAGTTAGTTGAATTCTTGGGTGCAATTAGTTCTGCTGAGCATTTAATTTTCAACAGTAGCACTGCACATTGTAAAAGTCACCTTATGTCATAAATATATACAACTAACTGTATGGTTCTACATTCTTGAAAGTTGTGCATGCTGCACTAAATGTTTAATGTGTCCTTGACCAAAAAATAATGAAATATTAATTTTGTTTTGGTGACAAGTTGACTTCATACAAACATAGATAAAAAAACTTAGCTAAGCACAACAGTTTAAGGAAATCCTTGATCCCTGGGTTGCAGGATCTCTCAAAAACTTCTGTCTCAAGAATGCCATTTCAAAGAACATTCTCTAAATTCACCAAGGTTTAATGATGAAGAAATACAATAAGTGTTCAATTTATTGGAAGGTAGTTTGGAAGTGAACGTCACAGATTAAAATTCAGAGAAGATCACAATCATGAAATGGTTCAGAAAGTCTTAAGTGAATTAAAAAGAAAAACAAACAAACAAAACCCCCCCAAAAAAGTATATCTAATTTCCTAAAACAATTTGTTTCTTTTTAGTTCCAGGTTGAATTTTAGTTATCCTGTGATAGGCAGTAGACAACACTGAGAAAACAAAGAAACAAAGGAAGGAGGGATAGAAGGCAGGGAGAGAGAGAGAAGGAAGAGAGAGAGAGGAATGCGAAAAATAAAAATAGGGAAAACAGAACTAAGAAGACAAGAAAAATTGTAGGAAGAAAAATTGAGGAAAAAATGGAAGCTTTGCCTAAAACATAACCAGCAAAACAATAAAACATCATTACCATGTGACTCTTATTTTCCAAACTGGTGGCTAATGTCTATTTGGTCAGTTTTCTAGTATATAATAAAACTTAGAAGCCATGATTGTAAGCTCACTAAGACTGAATTCATCATGTCATATAGATGTGTCTTTGGCTAAATGTATAGTACTTAACGTCTGTATTCTCTAAATGACTTACTTTTCTAAAAATCAACAAAGCCAGTTAAGTTTAATTATACAGGAAACTATAGTAGACATTTGAACAAACAAGTGTTTTTTGGTAGGAATTCAAAATCCTGAAAATGGAATGAGCATGGTTTAGGGGTCCTGTTAGTCACCCACCCAAATCCCCTTTACCAGCTGCTGCACCCGCCTGCACCCATCCTGCAGGTGATCTGAGTGTTGGCTGACCAGGCTCATTGCTTCCCCTTTTGCCCTACAATTTTCCTCTGCTCTGTGGAAGTTACTGCATTCTGCATCCAGGAGGGAATCCTCACTTTCCTCCTCCGTAAGACAAGCCAGCCCTCTTGCCTCAATGTGGGACCAACTGTGGATGCACTTGATGCTCCAGAGGCCCCCACAGGAGCAAACTAAAGCGGGGCTCCATGTGCTTCGTGTGTCTCCTCCACTCCTCCTCCTACCCTACCCTACTTTTCACATGTCCTGCTCTTGAGAGCACTCCCTCTGTAAAGCTCTTTAGAAGTGCAGCCTGAGGGGTACCTGGGTGGTTCAGTTGGTTGAGCATCTGACTTTGGCTCAGGACTTGATTGTGTTTTGTGAATTCGAGCCCCACGTCAGGCTCACTGCTGTCAGCCTGAGACTCAGCTTTATACTGTGAGTGCAGAGCTTGTTTCAGATCCTCTGTCCTACTCTTTCTCTGGCCCTCTCTTACATCTGTCAAAAAAATAAATAAAACTTAAAAAGAAAAATGTGACCTGAAACAGAAGGAAAAAAATTTTCCCCTTGTAAACATTTTAGAAATAATTGTTTATGAAATACTATTTTCAAAATTTATTATTCCCAGCATGTTCTTTTGGTTTGATGTAATTTTGTTAAGTTTCAAAGTAGGAGCTAGAATCATATGAAATGTGAATCAGAACTAAATATACCAGCAGAAAAATTTAGTTAAGTAGTTCTTTCTGTATCTTTAAACTTCATATGACAAGCAAGAATTTCTTTCACTGCTCTTAGCCTTGGTCTGGGTTTCCTCTAACTTCCTCAAGCCTGCTTGCTGGAGTAATGCCTACTCCTCAGGGCTTAGCTTGTCATTCAGAATGCCTGACTTTCAACGTCCTTTTTATGTCCTTTCAGAGTACAGCATACTTAACATAATCTTCAAGGCTATCGTGCTCCATGGTGATATCCTGTTCACACGGCTCGCTCTGTGGACCCAGTACATTTTCTTAAAGCAATGCAAGGGCCGTGTTTTATTCTTTACGCCATCCCCATTACTCAATACATTGCATATACTTGGATACTTCTTGAATGAATGCATCCTTTATGCCCTTTGAATGAATACTATAATATACAAGTAGTGAAATTATCTGGCTTCAGCATATAAACTACTATATAGATCATCTTGAATTACAAGTAATATACCCATACTTGTTAATGACATCTGAAAAAAGAGGCACTGTAGATGAGAAAACTTGTGACTAAACCAACAATTAAAAAGACATGAATGTAATTTTTAGGATGTTTAACTTCAACAATAAAATGCCTAGGCTATGTTAAGTATATAAATTAAACTCAACATATATTGATTAAGGACTTAACATTTCACCAGCACAGTCATAAACTACATGGAAAATATAGCTTGTTACTGAAAAAAATCATAAATAATATAAGATATAAGTTAATGTGAAGAACATATGACACAAGCCAGTATTTTATGAAATTAACGGGTTCAGTTTGAATGGGTGGACAGGTTTTTCAACAAACATGATGTTAAAGAGAAGCATAAATTTGATGTACTCAGGAAATCATAAGAAATTTGTCTGATTGAAATAGAGGGTATGCGTTAGGGAATGGGCAAGATACACTTAGAGAAGAAAGTAAAGTTAGGGGGCGCCTGGGTGCCTCAGTTGGTTGAGTGTCAGACTTTGGCTCAGGTCATGATTCACTGCTGGAGTTCAAGCTCCATGTCAGGCAATGTGCTGACAGCCTGGAGCCTGCTTTGGATTCTGTGTCTCCCTCTCTCTCCGCCCCTCCCCCACTCGTGCTCCATCTCTCTCAAATGTCTCAGGAATAAAAATAAATAAGTAAACAAATAAAGTTGGTTGGATGGGGGCACCTGAGTGGCTCAGTTGGTTGAGTGTCCAACTCTTGATTTTGGCTCAGTTCATGATCTCACGATTCGTGGGTTTGAGCCCTCTGTCAGTCTCTGCTCTGACAATGCAGAGTCTGCTTGAGATTCTCCCTGTCCCTCTCGCTCAGACCCTGCTTGCTCTCTCTCTCTGTCTCTCTCTCTGTCTCTCTCTCTCTCTCTTTCTCTCTCTCTTTCGCCAGCCCTTAAAATAAACAAATAAACTTAAAAATGGTAAAAATATAGGTTGATGTCATGGACAAGGAGAAACCAATGGTTCTTGAGAATGGAAGTGGCGTATGTATTCGGAACAAATAATTTTCAGAACTAAGCTCATGATAGTATCTAAAATGAAATGGGGACTTATTAGATAAATATTAGGAACCAATTAAGGTTAAATTTAGAAACTAAGGTTAGAATTGGCTAAGAAATGGTAGATTTAATCATGAACATAGGGTTACATGATGGAATTTTATATGTGGAAGTAAATAAACTTTTATTCAGAGAGCACTGGAAAATTCAAGATAGTTTATTCTGCATAATATTTAAAATTATATAAGAAAGTAGTGAGTACTCAGTGTAATTCTCTTGTTTTCTGAATTCACCTATCGAGGAGAAGGAGAAAGAGAGGGCATTGATCACAATGAGACCTAACTGAATTTAAGTCCTGAAGGGATCAAGATTAATATAATAAGATCAGTATAAGATGATTCTCTCCATATGTATCATAAAATAATATGATATATATTTTCTGGAAAGTCTCAAGGGGAAAAATAAGACCGTTTAGAAGAGGCAAAATAAAAAACTCATGGCAAGTCTATGGCAAAGTAAAAGACAAATAGAATAAGCAGAATTCTTATGTCTTGCAGAATAAGACAAATAGAAATGGAGATGAGTCAGGAGCCAGGTTGAAACTGAAGAGCAGTGAAGTAAAGTCAGTGAATTAATCTGAGGAGGATCTGTGTGTTAATGGTGGTTGGGCATATAAGCCAGTTTAAAGGTAAAATGTGTCTTGTCTCCACATATGCAACAACAAATGTTTCAAAAAAAGTGCTAAACAAGGATTTTATTTTTATTTTATTTTTTTATAAAGTTTGAGAACACAGCAAAATTTTTCCCAATCTTTTCAACATCTTGACAGACTTGTTACGTCTGTCAGTACATTTCCACTTACGGAATTGGCCATAGTGCTTCTAATTATTGCCATCATAAAAATGCAACATTACTAGGAAAATATAAAATTGAAGTGCAAATTACTCATTCCAGTTACAAGCAATGTTGATTCAAATGCATAGACATTCTTAGGAATCAGAGATTTATAATATCTAGCCACCTATTAAGTAGGCAATTGCTTTTTCTGTGATATTTACCCAGTGGATCCAATACTTCACAAAACATGTTTAGATCAATATTATCTGAGTAAAATTAATGACATGAAAATACCACAAGACAATTTTAAAAGCTATTTGTCATATCATGACTACTCATCTTTCAAAAAAGAGGAAACAATATGGAATACACTTGGGTGGTACAGTTTGGTTTTCTTGACTATCCTATTTAGTATGAGTGCAACTTTCCTATGAGCGTACCAGCTAGGGTTCAATTCAGGAAAGTGAATAAGCTCCAGACACTTGAAGGAGACAGACGTCCAGTACAGGGAATTAAAAACTTACAAAGTAAGTAGAAAGTCTAGAGCTAGAGGCTCTAGGCTAGGCATCAAGGAATGTTTCCGGAACACAGCAGAACTGACCTATTAGGGGAAATACTACTTCTGCTTCAATCAGAAAGGTGACAAATCCAGAAGTTGCTTTGGAATTTATTGAGTTCAAAAACACACAACTGGAGCTACAAGGAAGGGATCAAGAAACCACCACTCCTGCCACCACAACAGCCTCTCAAAACCCATGAAACGAGAACTTGGACACTGGAACCTATCACACAAAAATCACGCCTTCACAATCTCGCTTATTGGCACCAAACAATGCGAGCAGCAGGAAGATGACCTTCACTTGACTTCTGCCTTCCAGATCTCAACAAGTACGTTTAATTGGCTGAATCTAATTTGCATCTGCAACTTCAATTGCACAGAAATCTGGGGACTCTGCAGTACAGAAATGCACACTATAAAGTGGGGAACGGTTGCCAATTGGCCACATCCACAATACTGTGATTCAACAACTTTAGAAATTTCTCATCCATGGTCACAGAACTTGTGAGTGCTAGAGCAACAAACTTGAATTCAAAGATCTTGGCTACTTGCCCAGTGCTCTTTCCACTACATCAGTCTACAGCACTGATTACTCTCTGAAGACATGTGCCAAAGGAGACATATTTTCAAATCTTGTGCTAATTATATTTTTCACTGAAGCATTAATTCAGGCATCTGTGAATATTGTTACCTTTTAGTCTTATGTCAAATCTAGTTCTTCTTCCAAACTCAGACTTAATCTTATTTTACAGTACTTACAGTTAAACCAACACTGCAAGGGTTTAATACCTTTGAGTATTTTTCTCAGCAGGCTTGCTGCTTAATCCATTTAATGTCAGAACAACACAAACCTTCTTATTAAAATGGGGGAAAGAACATTCTTAGAGACTAAATTAGTGGCTTTCTTTCTGCCGGGTAAAACCTGCCAGTCTGGCGATATTTGTACCTTATGTTTATTTGTGTTTTCTGCTAACCACATTAAAAAAAAAAAACATTTAAAGGAAGGATTTGGGATGTCAAGTCCTCTTGAATTTTATTGATACATAAAAGAAAATTAGAAGAATAAAAATTCTCTTGAATCTTCCTAAGTTTGTACTTCAATATTAAAAATACAGTATAAGTAAATAAAATATTTGGATAAATGGAAAATTTGTAGTGTATCAGCAATATCTTATTAATGTTAACTAAACCATAATTTTCATTTCAAATGATTTTTAAAGGAATTTTGGAAACATTTTTATATGCACATTTAATGATCTAAGCACAGTAATTCCTTACCTAAACATTAAAAGAACATAAATTATTAGATATATGTCCATTTAGACCTGACAATACTATGTTAAGATGAAAAGAAGGGGTTAAATCCATGTTACTACATAAAAACTTCAGTGCTTACAAAGTTAGCATGTAACTCTGAGATGCTTGAGAATAACTAAAAAGTCAAAGTTTGTATTTTATATCTTTCATCTACTTTCTGTATACAGTGAAAGCACTTTAGCAGATTAAGATTACTGTTTTTACTAATATAATGTGTGTTGACTAATGTTTTTGGTGATGGTGGTGGTGATTTGCTTCAAAAATCGTGTGAAAAGTTGGTAGAAAGCCAAGCACTCATAAAATCTTAGTTTAAATAATATGGAAAAACAATAACTAATAAATATTTGAAAATCCTGGTTTCTAAAGAGGTTAGATAAGTATTGTTTACCTTATAATCTAGTTGGCATTTCTTTAAATACTAATGTACTCCGAAATAATTGTTTGGTCTCCATGCTCTTTTTTAGAAACGTTTGCTTTATTTAAGAATCACATGTGATTCTTTATTTAGTGATTCAGATAAACAGCAAGGACTCAACCGAAAGCAAGGACTGAAAGAAAGTAAGAGATTTGTTCAAAACTGGGAATGAACTGAATTCATCCAATCCATTTCCATCAGGATGCCTTGCCTCTCTGTAAAGGCATATGGGAAGTCGATCTGTGTTCAGTCAGGAAAGCAACTCAACTAAGGTTTTAAGCTTTACAAGGGAAAGTTTTCCACCCTGCCTTAGGAGGGAAGGGTGGAGAACCTGGTGTTAGACAGGACATTCCACCCTCAATTATATCCCCTTGATTAATAATGTAACCAGATGTCCATTATCATTATCAACTTACCAATCAGGTAATGGCAGATTTTTATAACACTTGGTTTGATTGATAGGGTCCTAAGATCCTTACTTATCACTCTTGTTCTGCATTGTAACTAATGTGAAAAGATTTAACGTGGGATGCAAGTTAACATTTTTCCCAAAAGATTTTTAAAAAACCTGTTCGTTTCACATGTAAGCCTCACAGGAGAGCATCCTGACTATTCATGCAGTATAAAGTTTTATACAGTTCAGGGAGTATATGCAAGAAAATGGATAAAGAAGAAATTTCAAATTTATAGTATAAGAACAAATAAAAAATATTTGTAAGCTATTACAAACTATTAGCATTTTAGCATATATAACTAATAAATACGGGAGACAGAATGATTTGTAGTCAGTACAAACCAGCTGAATTCTTGAAATATGCAATTAATAACATATTTTTCAGCCCACAGATGCTGCAAAATGGAGATTTAGACTTCGAGGTTTGTTCTCACACTAGAGAAATACAGAAATTTCATGTGAGTCTTTTTTTTTTTTTTTAATTATCTCCAATCTGTTTCTTAGAATATCAAGGGTTAGAGAACGGTCTAAAGCTTTATCGTGGCTAGTGCTGGGTGGTTAATATATCAGTCCTGGCTTCATCTTTCACTGAAACAGTTATTAGGTTTCAAACGATTATTTTGTTTCTAAATTCTAAATTTGAAGGTAAAAGGTTTTTTGTTTTGGCTATTAATTTTTCTCTTTATTGTGGAAATTTCAATATATGGAAAAGTTGAAAGAACAAATATAACAAATACCTATATACTCTTCACAGTTGTACATATGTATGTATAAACTGCATATATATGTGTATGTGTGTGTGTATTTTCTCTTTTTTCCCTCTTTCTTTCTTTCTTGTTTCTGCTAGACCATCCTTAGATTGAGTTACAGACACAAGGATATCTCACATTTAAAGGTGACAGCATGCATTTCTTGAGAATAAGGATCTTCTCCTACATACTCACCATACAACGGTTAGCCCTGAAAATCGTTATGCCCAGGCTACAACCTACACCACAAAATCAAAATCTTGGGAAAGAAACCCTAGACATAAGTATTTTTTAAGGCTCTCAGGTGATTACACTGTACAACAGAAGTTGAGAACCACTGTCCACGAACCGAGTAAATCCAAGTCAAACATTTTCAAGAAAGAAAACATTGTTTTTGCTTTTTAATATGCTTAAGAATGTGGTAATCTTTAGCAGGTCTGCATTATAGATTTAAAGTCCAAATGTCACAGTAAGTTACATTTCTTTAAGTTTTCTTTACATGTTTAATATAATTTATAGCTATCTCTTTCATATAAATATATCTAATCTTCATTTCAATTTCTTCCATATGATCATTTAAAACTATGTATTCTTATGGGAATTCCAAATACATTTACCTGTGAAGTTAAATAGCTTTAAGCAAAAAATATTTACATGTATGTAATTTAATGTGTTTAATAAATCAGATATGAGTCTTAGCATGTGAAACATAAAGCTTCCTCATAATCTATCATGTCATCAAATTTCACATTTACAAGACTTAAAGTCCCAACAAGCAAAAGCCGAAACCTAAATGGAAAACATGTAAATATTTTAAGAATGTTCTTCTATGTGTCAAAACCCTTGATGTTTCTTACCACAGAACATTATCCCTGAGTAAACAAGAATAATTTTGACTAATAACAAATTATTCCTACATTTTATTGTATTTTTCTTGTTCATGTTAAGATTCCCCTTGGCCTAAAGGGATTCCCAACATTTTTCAACACCTATTAGTGACTTTTTATTTTTGGTTTCTGCCTATGACATTGTTGTAGATTATTCAAGAAAGAAAAAAGGTATTAAACATTTAGAAATACCCATTAGATATGTATGTCTGTTCTTTAGTGTTAGATTCAAAGCAAGTGATATATAAATTGATCATTTTTAAGAAATGAATCAAACTACTCCACAGTGAGAAAAATAAGCTGGGTGAATAGAACTCATAACCTGCATTCTAGGCTATGATAAGCAGACCACTTTATCTCTCTGGGCCTGAAGTTTCTCAGGGTTTAAAAGAAGGGTTTAGTTTTGTCACAGATTCCCAGACTTTGCCTGTTCGTGGTACTCTTAGTGTCTCAGTAAGTTTTTCACAACCGCACAGGGTAGAAGAAACACCTTACAACTCCATTTATTAAGTTGTTATGGCCAAATTTCTGTCTGTCTTAACCACTTAGTAGCTCTTTAAAGAAATAATACACACACATTTTTTTAAAAAAATTTATTTCATTCTTAATGCACATCTATTGAGCACTTTACAAATTCTCAAATCTTAGAATGGGACTGGAACCACTAGCCTCATTTTCTGTTCCATAGTCATTTTCTCTTGGTCCTTGCGTTTTATAACTACAACTTTAAAAACCCAGCATCACAAAGGTATGATGTCATCAAAAGTAAGAAGTACCTTTTAATGTTGAAGCCCTGAACTACGTGGAGCTAGTGGTTTGCACAGTGTCCAACTGAGGTCATTGTGTTGGCTAAGTGAAATGGATGAATACATGTACTGTGACAGAATAGGGTTAGCATTCAATTTAGTTATTTCCCCTTATTCTAAAACAGCTACTATTTATAATATCATTCCTAAAACTTCTTTTTCTCATAATATGTAGCAGGAAAAAGGAACACTTAGACCTATAGCCGTATCAAAAAGTAATTTCACATAAATGAAATAATAATATTGCTTTGATAAGGCAGTAAGTATTCATAAACTCTTATAGGCAATTTTTCTGTTACAAAAAAGAAATTATTTTATTACATAAAAGTTGCTCACAGAAAATTTTAAAATCTTAGTGATGGCCACAAACCACACTTTGAGAGTCATATTCAACAGTGGTCACGTTAGAAGTAGAAAGTGATAGTTTTTAGAAAGGGGCAACACTTTTTGTTCTAAAGGCATTATACTACAAAGACTGATTTCATTGACATACTAAGCAAAATTTGTATAGAAGCTTATGATGTCACTACTAAAGTAAAATAAATCCTGAAACTATTATTATTATTGCTATGTAAACATCAATTATTACACTAAGACTGTAATATAGTATCGCCTCATAGGATTTCTGGATAATGAAAATTGTCCTGAAGTCAAGCAGAAAATTAGGGTATGGAAGTAGGAAAAAAATAAGATAGATAATGATTGTACCAAGCAACTAACAGCCTTAAAAAGGGTGGACATTTAGACAAATCAAAACCACACTGAGATACTACCCCACGCTAGAGTCAGAGTAGCTAAAATTGACAACCCAGGAAACAACAGATGTTGGCGAGGATGTGGAGAAATGGGAACCCTCTTGCACTGCTGGTGGGAATGCAAATTGGTGCAGCACTTTGGAAAACAGTGTGGAGGTCCCTCAAAAAATTAAAAATAGAACTAACCTATAGCCCAGCAATAGCACTACTAGGAATTTATCCAAAGGATACAGGAGTGCTGATTCTAGGGGTACATGTACCCCAAAGTTTATGGCAGCACTATCAATAGCCAAATTATGGAAAGAATCCACATGTCCATCAACTGATGAATGGATAAAGAAAATACACACACACACACACACACACACACACACACACAATGGAATACTACTTGGCAATGAGAAAGAATGAAATCTTGCCATTTGCAACAATGTGGATGGAACTGGAGATTCTAAGTGAAATAAGTCAGTCAAAGACAGACAGATGTCATATGTTTTCACTCATATGTGTAATTTGAAAAACTTAATAGAAGACCATGGGGGGAAGGAGTGGGGAAAGATATTTCAAACAGAGAGGGTGACAAACCATATGAGAGTATTAAATACAGAGAACAAAGTGAGGGTTGGTGGTGGAAAGCGGGGGAGAAGGGAAAATGGGTGATGGGCATTAAGGAGGGCACTTGTTGGAATGATCACTGGGTACTGTATGTAAGCAATGAATCATGGGAATCTACTCTTGAAACAAAGAGCACACTGTATATACTGTAAGCTAACTTCGTAAGAAATGACATTTTTTAAAAAGGTAGAAATTTTGTTTTTAAAAAAAACCCACTAAATTAAGATTGGCTCATGGGATTTAGTTCATTTCATATATTTCTTTTCTTAATTTTTTATGTTTAAAAATTTTTTTTGTGTTTTTCATTTATTTTTGAGAGACAGAGACAGTGTAAGCAATGGAGGGTCAGAGAGGGAGACAGAATCAGAAGACAGGCTCCAGGCTCTGAGCTAGCTGTCAGCAGAGAGCCCGACGTGGGGCTCGAACCCATGAACTGTGAGATCATGACCTGAGCCAAAGCCAGACGATTGACTGAGCCACCCAGGTGTCCCCATATATTTCTTTTCTAAAAGAAGCTATAAGTTACAACATCAGTAAGTTTCAAAGTGCATTTTTCTCCCTGGAAGTTCTTCTGCCAGGAGGAAATTATTTTACACTTTATACGTTTTACATAGAATGGTGATATATAGGAATACAGAGATGAAAAAATGAAAGAGAAGGTAAAATAGAGACAGCAAAGTCTGTTATCTTTGGGAACTTGCTCCCTCTTTTGCCTTAGACTGAAAGCTAGCTGTCCTGGAGGCTATCATCTCCCAATAATGCCTCATTCTTTTCTCTAATCACACATCTAGGAATATGGGGTTTATGTCCACTTCTCTGTTCCATTTCCCAGATCAGTTTTATTTTATCAACTTGTAAAATTAAAACAAAATCATTAAGCATCAAACACACCTGGTTTACTTGTAAGTCATGCTAGACTACCCTTCCTCATCACATCTTCAACTTTCTGATCAAAAATTACCAGCCGACTACTTTCACCCACTCTTTTCCTCCAGCTTCTGTGGTGTAGTCTTCCTCAAACTTCGTGCACACTTATCAAAATTCAAATTCTGCCTCAAATTCTATTCAAAATTCAGATTCTGACTCTGTAAAGACACCCCAGTGAGTCTGTATTTCTTATAACTTCCTGATTAGAGTTAAGCACTAGAGGAGGTGTTTCTGGTGTTACCGAATCTATAATCCTAATTCTCATGTTCTGCTTTGGCACTCATTCCTCCCTGCCCTTACTATTTTTAATATCTATTGTTACTTCACTGTTCCTTGTCTGTCTTAGATAGTCAATTTTGATCTTTATCTCATCTGCCTAAGTAGCATCCATTCACACACACACACACACACACACACACACACACACACACCTCAATTTAATCCTCTACTCCCAACTAGCTACCATCGCAGGTCCCTCCCTTTCAGAGCCAAACTTTTTTAAAGAAGAAATTGTTAGAAAGAAAGAGTTGGGTTTACTTATGCCACTTCTTCATCCCTGATACAGAACTGGATTGGATTCTGTATCCACATCCATCGACTTGCAGGTCCATGAGTCCACTAATGTGATGTTCACCAAAGTCACCAATGGCTGCATGTTGAGAAGCCAACAAAGACATGTTCAGTTCTCATCTTATTTGAACCTCTCAACAGCATCAATACTGTGAACCAAACCTGGCATTTTGCCACATGTTCTCCATGACATGATGGTCTTATTTTCCTGTTACCACTCTAGTGACTTTTTCACTTGGTTTTATAGGACCATAATCTTCTATGCAGCTATTAGATATATACTGAAGCTCTTTGGGGGCATAGTCCTTCTTTTCCAGTATGTATTTGTACTGTATAACCTCCATGCTCTGTCAACCAAAAGCAAATGACTTTTTTTTCTTGAGAGAGAGAGAGAGAGTATATGATTAGGGGGTAAGGGAAGAAGGAGAGAAAGAAGAGAATCTCTCTTCTCCATGCTGAGGATGGAGCCCAATGGTGGGCTGGATCCTACGACCCTGACCTGAGCCAAAATCAAGTCAGATGCTCAACAGAATGAGCCACCCAGGTGTCCCTAAATGCAAATGCCTTTTTTATTTATGTCTTCAGCCTGTACTTCTTCTTTGAATTACAAACTTGTATTCTTCTGGCCTACTTGACATCTTCTCTTAGATGTCTCAAAGGTACTTCAAACATAGGAGATCTAAGATGAATGAATAATTTCCCAAAAGTATATGCCAATACACATGGGTAGGTACATAGTCCAGAAAATTACTAAGTTTTGACACATCCTCTTCCCTGTCATATATCCACTCTGTCTTCTGATACCACACAAATATCTATGGAATCTATTCTACTTACTTCATCTCCACCACCATCTCCATCCTAATATCAGTAATTGTCATCTCTGGGCCAGGCTACTACAAATGGTTTCCTAAGGAGTATTACTTCCATCCATTCTACTCTGCTCCTCCTACTTTAGTCTGTTCTACACCTTGAAGATACGGTAATATGTTTGAAACACAAATTTCACTATTTCTGCCCTGAACTTGTTTCCATCCCTCCTATCAGCCAAGCTTCTTCCCAGTAAACATCTCAGGATGTTGCTTGTACTGTTTTAGTGGTTGGAACGTTCTTTCCCTCCTTTCTCCTAGGTAACCCTGCTTATCCTTCTGACCTCAACTCAATTACTTTTTTTTTTTTTTTTTGGAAAGCCTATCTTTGCCTTCACGACTAAGTCAAATTTATTTACTAGATTCCCATATTCCTTGGCAGCATGGTACATTTCTGGTTTTGTTCTCCACTATCTCTCCAGTACTAGCACAACTCCTGACACGTGTATGGAGAGGATAGTATCACTTGAAGAATCCCAGATGGTATGGGATTTGAGCTGGGCATTCTCTGTCATTACTGAAGAATAAGGTAGAGGGAGATGAATTAGGGATATTGCAAAGAACAACATGTAACAGCGCTTCCTGTAATAATTAGAAAGAAGTGGAAGGGGAGTTGAAGATGTTTCCTAGGTTGACCTGGAGAATGGTCAAGTCAATGACAAAGCAGTTTCAACTAAATAAAATGATATGCTCAATTAATCAGTGAGCTTGAAGAAAGAAACTTACCAGAGGAAAATGGCTCAAAGACCTATTAAAATGTAGGGATGAATATGGTGAGAGATGTCATCTAGACATCCTGGTCTGGATGCCCTTCTGTTCTGGACAAGCAAACATACTTCTCTGTGTTCACGATCCTGGTTACCAGCCGACTCAGAAATCGTGGGCCTTCTGAGCACACTGTCTTCTATTTTCTTAGCCTTTTCTATCATCATCTGTTTGTTCTTTTCTCTGTCCCACTGCTCTTTCTCTGGACTTTCACCTGGACTATTTCAACAACTCTCTTACTGCCCCCCTTGCATCCAGCTTTGCTCTCCTGTAATCCAGTGAGCACTTTCCCCCCAGAGTGACTTCTAGGACCCCACCATGTCACTTTCCTGCTGGCAGGTCTTTAAAAGGCTTCCACTAACTACAAAATAAAATCTAGACTCCTCATCAGGCTTTATGATCTGATCCTAAACTCCCTGAAGTTCACTTCCAGCACCTCTCTCCAATCCTATCAGATTACTTATTATCTCCAAGTGCCTCCTGCTTTCCTTAGTTTTCCACTTTCCGTCCTATGGATGTCTGGTGATAGAGTACAAATTCTGACTGGTAAGGAAATAACAACAAAAGGCCAAGGAAACTCTTAGCCTTCCAGTTCAACTCAGATGTGGCCTCCTGAATGAAACCTTCCCTTCTAGGAAAATATTTAAGAGTCCCATTAGTTATCTGCCAGCTCACTGTAATTCTTAGCCAAAAGTTAGTTGAGTCACTGTGTCTCACATAGGTGAAGTTAAACTCGCTATTTGGCATGGCTCTCCTTGAGCTAGTCTAGCTACAAAGCGTTTGGCTCTATGTAATCTCTTGTCACACCTCCTTTCTGGAGGTGTGGAAATGTTTCCACGGCATTCTCCCGTTGACCTCAAGAAGACGACTACGCGGAGGGGGAGGGGTCGTCGTTACGCTTTACGTCATCACGCGCAGGGAGGGTGGGGCCCTCAAGGGATGTACTAAGGGTGTGGCCAAGTAGGACAGGGCGGGGCTATAATGATCTGGGCGGGGCCGCTGAGGGGTCCGGGGCGCTTCTGCTATTCAGCCGCTGTGCACCGAAGCCAGAGGCAAGGCTGGGAGAGTCCACTCGACGCTCCGTCCCGAGAACGTGATCAGGACCACCGGCTCAAAGCAGAGGCAGCTGCTTATCCGAGCGGAAGCCGGTGGTACGGGAGGGCGGCTGGAGTCTGAGCTGTGCGGGCGGGAAGCACCCGGGATAGGGGTAGCCCCAGGAGCAGCGGAGCTGTGCCTCCTTACCCAAGGGGCCACGGCGACGGTCACGGGGCGCGGCGCCCCAGCGCGCGACCCAGGCCGGGATTCTAAACAGGCCCAGGCTCCTCCTCCACCCGGGCCGCCTACCTGCGGACAGCGCTACGCCGCCTCGGCGGGTGTAGAAGGCACCTGCGCCGCCTCGCTCTCGGGTCTCCGCCCCTCGCCCCTCAGCGCCAGGCCCGGGCGGCGCACCTGGACGCGCGGGGCTGCGGTAGCCAGGGCTGGGGGCGCGCGGCGGCTGCGCCACCGCCAGGGGAGGACGCAGGTGGAGCGGGCGCGACTTCGTGGAATCCGGCGCCGGCTGCTGCAGTCGGCCGGGTCGCTCCGGGTCCCGGGAACCTGGCCGTCCGCGCCCGCTCTTGGGGAGGAGCCGCCGCCGGCTGGGCACCATGAACAGCAGCAGCGCCCACATCACCTACGCCAGTCGCAAGCGGCGGAAGCCGGTGCAGAAAACGTGAGTGTGCAAAGCTAGTCCTCCCAGCGTTGAGTGCGCCTCTGCACTCCGGTGCGGGAGGCGACCCCACCCCGCCCCCAAATCACCGCAGTGCAGAGATTAACTTATTCACGGTACAGTCAGTGGAATCCAGCTTTAGAGGCCGGTCGAAAGACCCAGGCCTTGCATTTTTGAGTTTTTAATGATTGCACTTAAAAAACTGCACCCCCTCCCAATTCGGGGTGCACACGCACCCTTTCGCACCCCTACCCGTCTACACCTCTCTTTTCAGTGGTCTTCACTTGCTGACTGGTCTAGCCTGCCCAGTGGGGCTCGTGGATTAGTTAACAGAAAACAGCCTTGAAATCCCCTTCCATTTTTAATATCCTCACTGGTTAGGTTGGAGGACGGTTTTTATTTTCATCCTGGTAGGGCCAGATGTTTTAAAGAGCTAAACACGTGTCTTCTGCAAAAAAAAAAAAAAAAAAAAAAGGGTCTGAGTTCCTCTGAAGGTATTTTTTGGTCCCTGCAACCGGCTCTCTGTTGCGCTTTATTTACTTAGTTGGCAGTAATTTTATAGCGCTCAACATGATCATATCGGTAAAATGGGAGCAGGGATGAGTTGAGTGTAGTGGACAGGATACAGCAGGGGATTTGTATTTTCAGCCACCCTTTTGGGGAGCTTTCTGACCAGTTTTGCGGTGATTTTAAGGTCTGTAAAGTGAAAGATTTGGAACTGCAATTCCTGAAACACGTTTGCATTCTTAGCATCTTTCTTTTTCCCTTACTTCAAAGTTTTGTCGATTCTGATAGAGTGATTAGAAATTTAGATATTTGCTTTGGTTATATATTTGTGTGAGATGGTAAATACATTAAAATAATGTTTCAGGGGAAAAATTCATATTTGACACAGATTGAGTTGGTTGTATATGTGTGTTTATTATGAATTATAATCTTTGAGCTACTTAACATTTTTCAAATTTTCATAAACCAGTTAAAGAACATAAACGTTTACTCAGAACAAGTCAGAAGTGTATACTGCTTAAAACCCAATTTAGGTCACTAATCCAGATCAGAAAAAGAACAGTTTAAAATTTGTGTTTGGAACCAGTAACTGGTTTAAAAATTTCATTATTCTGGAGTTTTAATTTCCTTTTAGAATTTCAGTTATAGTTGTTCAGATCTAGATTTGGCATTAACAGAAGATATTAACGTATAAATAGACTGCTTAAAATTTGGAAGTCCTATCCTGCAGTGTGGCTGACATAAGGAATACTGCCTAGTCAGCAGTTTTCTATCTTGGCAATTCTTGGCTTAAAATGCTTATATTTTATAGAGTAGTTTCTTATATAAAAATGTATTCATCTAACTTGGCCTTGTCTTTGGTGATTACTTAAAATTGAGAGGCATCTCAAATGCCTGTTCTGTGTATTTGTTAATACAGTAGTACACTTAGCATAATATAAAAGAGGTATCATGGATTTTATGTGTATGGTCAGAAAACTTGAAATTCTCCCTGATGATTTCTTAGGTTTTAATTATTGTTGTAACAAAGGATCTAGATGACTTTTTTTTTTTATCAAAAGCCTTAATATTGTATTCATTATAAAGTTTAACATCTTTGGCTTTTAGTTAGCATTTTATTTATGTAAGATCTATCTTTCACTATTTTTGTGATTTAATATACTTCCTCAAACTTCTAAATATATTTGTATTTAATAATCAGTAATACGGTATAACTAAAGCATCTTTTATATTCACATTCATTTTATTTTAGTTAGTATAGATGTTTATCAGATCTTTAGTGAGCACTGTGTGTTGCTTCTAGTCATATAAATGCCTTAACATGTCACCACATTGCTCCCTAAGAAAAACCTAGTGTTGGCATTTACAGAATCACGTGAAATTGATTATAAGTTGTTTTTACCTGAATGAAAAATGAATCACTTTATAATGCAGTTAGTCAAGGTTTACTTTAGGAATGTAGTCGTTGGACCTAATACTATGTTTAATAAGCATTTAGTTAAGTAACTAGTTTTTAGCTAACGAGGTCTAAAGTATGTCAGCTTTGTCCAGAAAACATAGCTAGTTTGAGCTGAAAATGGTATTTAACTTTGATCCCTTAAGTGAGAGTCATTTTATTTAAAGAAAAAATATGTTGTATCATAATTATAGGACTGCTAACAATACAGTCAATTTAATATACAGTTTTATAAAATTTTATAAGCAATTAGGTACCAACTTTAACCTGAATGTCTTCCAGTCCATCTTCAATTGACTTTATTAACAAGATAAACCCCCTCTAGTGGCAAGTCTAACATTGAAAACTATCTAATTGGCATGAAATACAGTTTAAATTTGTTAAGTTTAATCCCACCTAAGTACCCTGTACATGGTAGATGCTCAGTAAATGTGTCCCTTCTTTTTGGAATAATTAAGTTAGGAAATTAAGGGATCCGAACCAGCCGTGCACTGGATCCGTGTTCCTAAAGGAACTTTCCAAAGATACCTTTGGAGTGGATTCTCCTGTTGCTTCCTCTAAGGTGTTGCTCTGTGTGTCATACTCTGCTTAGAAGACAAACAAATACAATTATTTTTAAAAATTATGTTCCTGTTTTGTTTTCTTTGGAAATGAAAGTATTGTTCATTTGTTTAGTTATTTTGTCTCATGAAGACTATTGAATTAAATGGGATCTTTTTTTTTTCCTGTGGATAGTAACTTTGTGTATGTTTTTATATTTTTTAAAGTTTCGTTACTACTGGAAAAGTCTAGTGATACTTCAATTTACTGTTTTTCTAGAAAGTTATTGCTGGTTGTTGGTAAATAATGAGTGTTGAGTAAGTGACATCTACACTTAAAAATGATGGTTACAGCAATGGTGATCAAGATAGCCATCATGAAATATCCATACTGGTAATAACTTCCCAGTCTGAGATGATCCGGTTTGCCTTATTATCATACTAGTTATATAATTTAAAAGCAAGGTCTCTGTTGCTATATTTGCTAAGTTACTGTTTATTTAAGCTTCTTTTATATAATAGTGGAATAAAATTATGTATTGTTTTACTGATAATGTTTCATATAAATATACTGTATCATTTTCCACATAGGTTTTAAAATAAAAGAATAGTTCTTTTCACTTCCATAATTACTGCTTCATCATTTTGTTCAGGTAACTTAGATAGTTTACACTTCATGACCGTAGAGATCCTTATATATTGGAACTATGAAATGAGTACGTGAAAGTGGTTAGTTATCAGCATTTATGAAAAATCACTGGCAAAAAGAGAGAAAATAGTTGAAAGAGCATTAGATCTAAACTGAAGGATAAGGTCTAGTTTCCTTGCTTTTGTAGATGAGAGCAAGTGATTGACCAATAAAAGAGGACAGTCAGTACGTACACTGTCAGTCCCACAACTAAAATGAGCAGAACAAAACTTTTTATAAACTGTAAAGATTGTTAATGATGTAAATGAAACAGAAAATTCTATTCTATAAGAATTGTAGCTAACATTATCACGGAACAGTCACTTCTCCTGTAAGAGGCCGTATACGATTACGTTCACAGTTATGGTTATGGCCGAAATGTGCTACTTCACTGATATAAAAACTTACATAGTGCATGCTTAGCATTGTATATGATGATAAGGACAGTTACTTAGAAATAACTACCAAGCAAATCTCTAACAGTACCTTTCGACTTCCATAATTTTTTAAAATGAGGTTTTTTTGCTTAAATTTTTTGGCAAATTTTTAATGATCCAAAAGCTACTTTTTATTTGTACTTACTGTGAAATATATGTGCTCAGTGTTTTATATACATCATTTTATGTTATTTTTCTAATAGTATGAAAAAGTATTACTATTTATTTTATAGATAGGGATCTGGGGTTCAGACTCAGAATTGTCAGGTAGTAAATGAAAAAGCTGAGTTTGAATTTCAGATTTCAGGTCTTAGTAACTTCACAGTGATGCTCAGGTGAATAAGTCTAGTGATACATCTGGCACACCTGTATACTAGGGATTTCCTTAATGTCCTCTGTTTCTCCTCAATTAGTGTTATTTCCAATACACTAATTAGTGTTATGTGATAAATGACTTACTGTTTCCCAGAGTTGTGCTTATTGCCATACTTGCATTCATGGTCTTCTCTTTCAGTCTTTCTTAGGATTTACTACCTGCCTCCCTTCCTTTACAGTTGGTTTTCTGTGGCTGCATAGTACTCCACTCTATAGATGTTCCATGATTTAACTCTTTTTCTTCTGGGGGGGAAATTCTGTTATTTCCAACTTCTTAATATTTTATCTGGTATTTCAGAGAATACCCTTGAGGTACCTGAATTTCTATGCAAATTGTTAGTTGTTTCCTTAGGAAAAAGTCCTTTAAATGGAATTTGGAGGTACAAAGGCATGTATGCATACTTTCAAAGTTGGGCCAAATATTACACTCTGAAACAGTGTCAAATCACTCTACAAAAAATCTATTCCTATGAATAGCATGGGAGAATGCCTGTGTCCTTGCAGTTTTGCTTTAAAATGTGAATTGTCAATTTCATAGGCGAAAAAGAGAGGAGGGGTAGGTAATTGAACTTAAATGTTGGGATTGTGAGTGTGTGTGTGTGTGTGTGTGTGTGTGTGTGTATGAAGTTGTAGTACTAGTAGTAATAATGCATTTGTGGATTTTTCTACTTGAAGTGTATTTTGCTTTGTCTTATATTTTTCAGTTTGCTTTTTCCCTTTGCTTGAAATATTTTTTTGAACAGTATTCCTGCTAAATAACGCTTGCGTGGTTAAACAAGTCAAGGGTATGTGTGTCCTGCTATCTTCTCAGCATATTCGGTATTATCTGTTGATGTTTTATTGTGATAATTAAAGTGATTATTAACTTGATATCTCCTTGCCCTTTCTTTTCTTCACCTTCCCCATCTAACTCTGTCAGTGTTGGGCTACCTTAACTTCCCATGTCATTTCTTAACTGTAAATATTGTTTACTGCTGAGCCAAGTAATATACTGTGAGTACATTTTCCTTCCTGTTCTATGTTATCACTGATTTTGTTTACACCTATTTTTCATCGTCATATTATTTGTATCTGGGTTTAGCTATCTTTTAGGTTTATTGGGGACAGAGTGTTTCTGTCTCTTTTCCTTGTCTAGCATGAATTATCTGAAGAGATGGGTTGTTGTAGAGCGCTATGTACTCGGCCTTCATGAAACCGGAAGTGACTTACCTGTCTTTCTTGACGTGCTTTAGATGCCAGATCTTCCTGAACCCCCTGCCCCTATTGCTCTGCCTGCTCCTACCTTTCTCAGCTCCTCAGCATCGCTCTTAGGGCCATATGACACCTTGTGTTTCATTTTGCCTTGTTATAATGCATCTCCTCCTAGTAAGAAAGAGAAGTTCTTCAAGGTTAGCTTGGGCTTTTATTTGTGTTTGTAGCAGAGCGTCCTAATACCATGCACACAGTAGGTACTTGAGAATTATTTACTAAACAGCTGACCACCACTTAAAATTGTCATGTTTTAGTGATTTTGGCATACTAGATACTTTTTGTATGGGTTCCAAAGGAAATACTAAAAAAAATGTACATCTGTTTAAGAAGAGGAAAAAGGAAACATTTTTAATGACTTTATTCAGGATTTTGGAAGTAACCGTGATTTCTAGGGCATCTTTCATGTCCCAGGTTTTCACTGTTAAAGTCTTGCGCTGGAGACTATATGCGGTTTTACCTTATTGTCTCTCTTTAGCTGTAGCAGAAAGGGGGAAGGGAAGGACTCATCACAGATATACAGTGGCAGCAACAGAGTGATTGAAGAATTCTGACTCATTAAAAGTGACTTCCACCTAGAATTCTCAGAAATTTTTATAGATTTTTTTCCCTTCATCTGGGAAAGTAAAATATTCAGCTGTATTCAGCCTGCCAGTGAACTATGACTTTATTTGTGTCACCGATCACCTGTCCAACATCACATTAATCATAGAATTTATGACTTTAAACATTTAACATTTACTTTCAGAGATAAATAAGTACACGCTGAAGCCATTGGGGTAGAAACAATGAATGAATGGCTTGAGTAAAGTCAGTGTGGGGCAGAGATTTCTTGAGGATTATTTCAACTTCCTAGCTGTTGGCTAAAGTGACGAGTAGTACCATGTCACATGCAAAGAAGGGGCTGCCTAAGTCCTGGAAAATATAAATGAGAGGCTATCAAGGTATAGGAGCCGGAAAGAAAGATAAACAATTTATTGGTAAGAGACTAAGGCAGCGGAAGTAGATTAAATCGCTGAGAAGAAAAAGCTAATAGAGCAGACTCAGTACTGCGAGAGGCAATCTTGGTTAGAAAATGTTGCTTTAATCTCATAGGATGACTGGAACTATGTCTTTGCATGACATTTGAGGTTTTATGATAAATGTCATATAAAAACATAAGCATTTATAGTTATAGTAACTTACGGTTATGGTAACTTAGATTAAACTGGGTTAAAATTTTAACTTTGTTTTCAACACTGGGCACGAGTGAGGGGTCTAGCAGACATTCTACACTGGGATGTTTAAAAGGCTTTAAAGATGGCATTCATACTGGCATTGGACATGGTGCTGGTCTTGTCAGCAGCAGTACTTATAGAATGCAGGGCTTTGAAAACAGAAGCGTGGCATGCGGTCAGCTAGAGTCTTGATTTCACAACAGTTTTGATTTGCAGGTTGGGACAAGGTTTTTGAGGTAAAGTTTTAAGAAAATAATAAATTGCTTGTTTGCTTTATCAACATCAGTGGTGTCTCTCTGTCAAGTGATATCTTAACTTCAGATCTCCTAAGTCTAAAGTTACAGGGGTGTTTGTTTATATTTCAAATATAGCCTCTCATTTAAACAGATAGTTGGCAGTGTATTTTGGCATAGATTTAAAGGTGATACAAAAGTAAAGGTACTGGCATAATCCAAGTCAGGTGCAACTGATGTCAGCTCACTCTCTCTGTCTAATTATTATGCGTATCTCCAAGATGTATAGATACGTATGAAATACTTTCATAAAACAGTTCCCAATGTTTCTCACAAAGTCAGTGACAAAGTATGCCATGTCAGTTTCTTTAGCTTTAACAGTAGTGCGCTTGAAATGCCACATCTGGTGGGTACTTCTCAGCTCTGACTTTATTTAATTTTTCTGTGTATTTGATTTTGTTCTGTAATGTCCAGAATATTCCAACCTGGTTCTTTTCCTGTCTTCTTATAATTCCTCCTCTGTTGTCTTTGCCCATGCCTCTCCCTCAGGGTTATACCTAAAGGCCTGTATCATCAAGCTCTGTCTTCTGGTCTCCTTCTCTTTGTTGGGTGAACCTTCCATTAGGAGAGAAAGTCATTACCCCAGGCTACTTCTTCCTCACTCAGTGTTTTCCTCTTCTGTATCACCTGTGCCCCATCAGCAAACATTTGAGTCTTGCTGTATAGCAGGCTTTAGGATAGGCACAAAGGGCTGAGTTTAAGGGTCTTAGGCCAGGCCTTACTTACTGTCCCTCCTATCATTGTCTTTGGTCAGGCCCCGATAACTCTTTTTCCATATACCCCTGATCAGCAAACATTAATTGAAAGTCCACTCTGGCTAATACTGTGCTGCGTGGTGGGGACATAAAACGATTGAGTTTACATAGTCGTAAGAGCTACAAGCAGGTCTAAGTAATACCACTTACATAACACTTAAGAAATTTGATCTCATGCTAAATGTTCCGTAATGTGCATGATGGCACATGAGGGCTGTGGACCGTTTTACGTTGTGCATAGAAGTAGTTTCATCTAGCTCGTGGTTGAGTGCTACGGAGAGCCCCCACAAGATGAACAGCAGAACCCCATGGAGGAGTATCTTGAAGGCTTCTTTTTGTACTGTGATTGTTATCTCTGTGTTATCAGTTTGTCTTGGTTCATTGTCTGTGTTACTGTCTTCTCCTCAGTGTTTTACTTATTTTTTTAAAATAGTTTATTGTCAAATTGGTTTCCATTCAACACCCAGTGCTCTTCCCCACAAGTGTCCTCCTTCATCACCGCCACCTCTTTTCCCCCCTCCCCCTTCCCCTTCAACCCTCAGTTCATTTTCAGTATTCAGTAGTCTCTCAAGTTTTGCGTCCCTCTCTCTCCCCAACTCTCTCTCCCTCTTCCACTCCACCAACAGTGTAGGAGGGTGCCCGTCTCTCCACACCCTCGCCAGCATCTATAGTCTCTTGATTTGTTCATTTTAGCCACTCTGACTGGTGTGAGGTGGTATCTCAGTGTGGTTTTGTGTTTCCCTGATGCTGAGTGACGCTGAGCATCGTTTCATGTGCCTGTAGGCCATCTGGATGTCCTCTTTGGAGAAGTGTCTGTTGATGTCGTCTGCCCATTTCTTCACTTCCCCAGTGTTTTAGAATCATTACTGGAAAGCTAGCAAGAGTGCAAGATGAAATTTCATTTTCAGTTTATAGGAAATGCTATCTGCACAGGATGTTCCTTAATGGAATGGTTGTCTAAGACTTTTGCTTAAGATGCATAAGGTACAGAAGCGGTACAAGAGGGATCCATTGTGGGTAGGTCAGGGAGGACTTTACGGAAGTGATCTAACTGAGCAGGGCTTTGTAGCTGATGAGACAGAACAAGAGGATTCTGGAGAGTAACATGTATAAAAGCACCAAACTATATATTGATGACTAAGTACTTTCTTCTGAAAGGTTTATAGTGGACAAGAAAGGCTTTGGCTGGAAGAAATGAGGCCAGAGGAATAGTTAGGGGGCTATAAAAGATCAAGAAGTGTTTTGTTTGCTAGGCTAAGAAACATGGACTGTCCAGACCTACTGAAAGGTTTAAGTCTGAGGAGTGACGTAGATTTGTATTTTAGAAACCAGTGCTAGCTTCACTGTGAAGTTGCCTTACATTTCATCCTCTCCATCCCTAGTGTCAGCTTAGTAAACCTCAAGACTGGTCATATAAATCCCAGCTCAGAGCTTAAGATGACTCCTAGATACCAGCGTCTAGTTTGACTGCTCTATCTTGAACATTTTTATTCATCAGATACCCACACAGCTCACTCTTTCGTTGTATTTATGTCAGTCCTGAAATGTAACATTGGAGACCCTTCCTATCAAAACCAGCACACTTGTCACTCTGCAGTTCCTTATCTTGCTTTGCTTTTCTTAACACTTAGCAGCTCTGAAAGTTATCTATTTACTCATTCATTCATCTATTTATTTATGTTTCCTCCCTCTGGAATGTAAGCTTCATGAGAACAGGAACTTGAGTACATATAGTTCACTGCTGAGTCTTCTGTGCTGGGCCCATGGTCGGTGGTTACCGTTTGTTGCATGAATGGGGCCCCAACCAGCTTCCCTTCTCCTCTCTCTCCTTGTACTCTAAGCTTCACGCTCCAAACAGGGGACTTCTCACAGCTCACCGCTTCTCAGCCCTGCCCCGCTCCTGAAATCCCATTTATCTTTAAAGGTTCACCTCAGATACCACCTTGTCTATAAAAATCTTAATTCAAGTAGTTAGTTACTCACATACTTAGCTCCCATAACACTTTTTGAATATGTAGAAGAATGTTTTCCTAGACTACATGAGAAGTGTAAGTAAATATTTGTGTTAACAAGAGGTTAATCAGTAGAGAATTATTCCGTGAGGTAGACATGCATCATAGGTAACATTTTAAAATCACTTAATTAATTGGAGAAGTTTAACATGACTTGAATTTGATTATAAATGCAGTATGATTAAGGGAAAATAGAGAAACAGTCATCAATTTCTGTTAAGTATGCAATTATACAAACAGTCTGGAGAAAGTACTTGATTTATTTTGTATATGTGCCATGTATTTTATTTAATTATTAATTCTTTTGTAGAAATGACAAGAACTGCAAAAAATTGAAATAGATAAGTTCTGAAGAAATAACTTGTTAGGGACAATATATAACAAACATTAAATTTTTTATTGACATTAAAAAAGAGTTTTTTTTAATGTTTATTCATTTTTGAGAAGAAGAATGAGACAGAGTATGAGTAGGGGAGAGGCAGAGAGAGAGGGAGACACAGGATCCCAAGCAGGTTCTAGACCCCAGTCTGTCAGCACAAAGCCCTCCATGGGGCTCGAACCCATGAACCCTGAGATCATGACCTGAGCCAAAGTCAAATGCTTTACTGATGGAGCCCCTCAGGTGCCCCTTTGTTGACTTTTTATTAATTTTTAAATAAAGTATTACTTTTCCACATACAACATTGAAAACATAAAGTATCTAGAAATATTTGATTGAATCAGCACTATACTCAAGCCAATTTCTGCTTTTGGAGATACTATAATTTGAATTGTCGAAACTTTGTCTTTGCTTTGCAAAAAAACTGGAGGGAAATGTCTTTGTTGTAAGAATGCCCTGCATATGTTTTTATTTTTCTGGCAAATGGAAAGGTGCAGAGACATGATCTACTTTGTTTTTTTTAATATCTTCTCTATATTTCATTATGTGTGTCTGATGATCTGTCAGTTCATTTTAAATAATGAATTTCTGCTGTGAAATCCTGGCTAAGGCTTTTGTGTGAAGTTATTCAATTTCTCATATCTTAACTCAAGTTGTATTTTTAGCTATAAATATCTTTTCTCTCAGTGAAAATCATGCTACATGTTGGAGTTTCATTGAATTTCCTGAGGCATAAGCTCTGAAAGCTAATAAATTAAGTAGAATTATTGACCAGTCCCAAAAGCAAAATTTGCCAGTGATCACAGTTAACCTCTAATATCGGTCAGTCAGCAAATATAAATAATCAAAGCCATTTTTAAAAAAAATATTGGAGGATCCCATTAAATGCCTAGGTGACCATAAGGAGCTGCCAGAAGGGCTTTGAACAGTTGTTACCGACAGGATGAAAGTGTTAAATACAGGAATTTGGGGGTGATATGATAAGTTTTTTATTTAGGGTAGCTCTTATTTACTCCATCATAAGTGATGCCAAGATGCTTCTTATGGAAGATAGCAAAAGAAGCATAATTTTCACATAATTAATTGCAGATTTTTTTTAAATTTCTTTCCGTAACAGTGGCTGGGTTTGAAAAAATAATTCTGGTGGATTTGTTACTGGAAATCACCGTACCACAAATGTATGAAGTGAAGGAAGTATGAAGTATATAAGATGCAATCAGCACTTTCTTAAGATGGGTTCATAAGCTTTTAATAAAACATTATGAGGAATTTATCCATTTTCTTATTTTTCTTAGTTAAGATGCAAAGGAGCATTTTGAAAGGATTTACGTAGCTTAAAGTAGACTGATAGGTGTTTGGTTATTTGTTGTTGTTGTTTGTTTTTAGAGAAATACTTGAGCTATAATGCAATAGAAATTTCACTTTATGTACCTTACTTTGTGGTATTTTGTTTGTTTTTCAGTGTCAAGCCAATCCCGGCTGAAGGAATCAAGTCAAATCCTTCCAAGCGGCATAGAGACCGACTTAATACAGAGCTGGACCGTTTGGCGAGCCTGCTGCCTTTTCCACAAGATGTTATTAATAAGCTGGACAAACTTTCAGTTCTCAGGCTCAGTGTCAGTTACCTAAGAGCCAAGAGCTTCTTTGATGGTAAGAAGAAGTTCTCTTTATTGCTGTGTATTAAAATTAAAGTAACAGAGCCAAGCTTGTAGTAATTCTAAAAATAAGTGTTCCAGGTTCATTCATCAGAAAGATGCTTCTACTTGCCTGATAGTGTCATTCTTTGAAAATCATAGGTCTGAAAGTTATGCCCATTTCATTTCCAGTGCCACTTTTCCTTCCAAGGCCATTTTTAAAGCTCTCTCTCTCTCTTTTAATGAAGAGACTAAAACACATATACCATGACATATTTTTGCCAGTTTCCTTCAACATGTTTGAGTAGATACTTCATTTATTCTTTAAAAAATTATGTACACTTGAACTACTTTATATTAACTGTGTATTTACTCCAGGAAAATGCAATTAACTTTTTTCCACCAGAAAGAGTATTTTATTACAGGAGTCAGAATTAGTCTTCAGTCTCCATTATGCCATGATAAACTGTTTGATTTTAATCACACCATTGAGCATCCCCGTACCTCAGTTTACTCAGCCATGAAGTTATCTTTTAATCATATATTATTTCATAGTAAAAAAGTATTTTAATGCCAATTTTCATTTGAATATAAAGTTTCAGTGTATCTTCTCATGTAAAATAATTCCTCAGTTTCTCTTTTTATCTGTTTATATGTCAGAAATAGATTTTTTTTCAGGAAATGTTGAGTCTTTTAAATATTAAAATGTTTTAAATATTAAATGTTACTTTACAAATAGTAGTTAAGACTCGATGGTAAAATCTTGGCACAGTCACTGCTTCTCAAACTTTAACATATCTACAAATCACATAGGGATCTTTTTAAGATGGGACTTTTTTTAGTAGGTTTAGGTAGTAGTCAGAGATTTTGCATTTTTTTTTTTAACATTTATTTCTTTTTGAGAGACAGAGCAAGATAGAGCACGAGTGGGGCAGGGCAGAGAGAGAAGGGGGACACAGAATCCAAAGCAGGATCTGAGCTGTGAACACAGAGCCCGATGGGCGCCTCAACCTCACGGACCCCGAGATCATGACCTGAGCCTGAAGCTGGATGCTTAACCGACTGCGCCACGCAGGCGTCCCGTATTTCTAACAGGCTCTCAGACCATGCTGATATTGCTGTCCTAGACACATCTACAGATTCTTGAATTTATAATATGTGTTTAGAATATTGCAAAACAGTTATTTCCCTGTAGGCTTATATTTAAATGATTTATGATGTTTAGTTGGGGCATTTTTTTTTTATTTGCTTGCTGTGTATGATCTTTATTTTGGATAAAAGCTGTATAGTTTAACAACTGTGATTTGAGCATACACACTACTTATGAGCATAATCATTTCAGGGCAGATTATATGTTTAAAAGTTCATAGTAGACACTTAAAATTTTTTCTTATTTATAAAGTCTTTGAACTTTCCTTTATAAAAAATTTTTTAATGCTTTATTTATTTTTGATACAGAGAGAGACAGAGCATGAGAGGGGGGAGGGGCAGAGAGAGAAGGAGACACAGAACCGGAAGCAGGCTCCAGGCTCTGAGCTGTCAGCAGAGAGCCTGACACGGGGCTTGAAACATGAGATCTGACCTGAGCCGAAGTGGGAGGCTTAACCAACTGAGCCACCGAAGCGCCCCTGAACTTTCCTTTATACCAGATCCTTCATCTCCATGTTGTGTTTGTGGGATTCAGTGGTTTGTGTGTGTGTTTATCAACTAAATAGTAATTCTCTGGTAGAGTTGGAACTAGAACCCTGATTTCTGTATGCCCTGTGGTGTTTTTCCGAACCATCTTTTAATGACTTCTCTTTTCCAGGAACCATTTATAAAGCACAGTCTTGAGGACTTTTCCCTGATCTGTGGTTCTCAAAGTGTAGTCCCCAGAGAAGCAGCAGTAGTGTCACCTCAGAACTTGCTAGAAATGCCAGATATTGTGCATACCCTAGACCTGCAGAATAAACCTCTGGTAGAGTGGTGGGGCCAGATGCATGTGGGGTTTTGGGAGACCCTGTCATAGACTGTAACCACTCCCAGCTTTGTGGAGCGCTGTCCTAATCCCCAGCATTAGTTCACATGCAGGACTTACTGTGTGGCCTCATGGCAAGGGGCTCGGTGGCACACAGCACCTGGTCTCTGCCCTTAGAGAGTTCACTGACTAGAAGCCAGAGAGATGTTATTCCTTGACTCTGGTAAAGATGAATTGATGTTAGTCATTTTTGCCTTTTTATTTCTTGCTCCTATATAATGGGAAATTGAACTATAAATGTTAAAAAGAGAAAAGGGGCATCTGGGTGGCTCACTAAAGCATCTGACTCTAGATTATGGCCAAGGTTGTGATCTCACGGTTCCTGGGATGGAGCCCCATGTCAGGCTCTGCCCGTTGAGCATGAAGCCTGCTTGGGATATTCTCTCTCTCTCTCTCTCTCTCTCTCTCTCTCTCTCTCTCTCTCTCTGTCCCTCCCCCACTCATGTGCACATGTGCGCACATAAGTCCCCACTCTCTGTCTCTTTCTCTCTCTCAAAATAAATAAATATCAAAAAAACACATGTATACATTGTGCTTTATTTAGAAGTAGTTGGTAAGGGGCTCTTGGGGGCTCAGTCAGTTAAGCATTGGACTGAACTTGCTCAGGTCATGATCTCACGGTTTGTGAGTTGGAGCTCTGCATCGGGGTCTACACTGAAGGTGCGGAGCCTGCTTGAGGTTCTCTCACTCCCTCTCATTTCCCCTTCTACACTTTCTCTTTCAAAAAATGTAGTGGGTCATCATTGAAGCCACTTTGCGAGTTTCCAGGTGCAGTATAAGTGCTAACATAATTACTGTTTTCTAAGCAGTATGTGTGTGTACGTATATGCACACACGCGTATACTAATTAAGGTAATATGTATGTTTAATGTATAAATTTATATATGTGTATCTTCTTTCATAAGACATGTGTGTCCTGTTGAATACCTCAAGTAGGGGAGATTTCAAACGTACGTTATAAAGAATGTTATTGTAGCAAAACTGGGCTCATTTTGGAGTTCTTACATGTTAAAAATTACTTTCTTAGCTCTTCATTAATGAGTTAATTTTTTATTCTGGTTCAGTGTGTTAACAGTAGGATCTTGTAACTCTATTTGTATCACTCCTTCATCCATTATATTACCTTTAATTTTAGGTCCTTTGCATCACTGGTTTTTAAACTTCAATTTGTATCAGAATAACCTGGAAAGGTTATTAAAAGGCACGTTCTAGGGCATGCCCCTCTCATGCTGATTCTGTGTGGGATCTGTGTAAACTCAAGGAATCTGTACTTTCCTTATGCATCCTAGATGAGTCTGAGGCAGTGATTTAACCTTTGATTATGCCTGAATTACTAAATAATATTTTTTCTTTGCCTTCAGAAAGGCAAATCCAAATGTTCAGAATGTTAGGAAGAATATAAATGTGTGTGCTTCGGTTTTAGTGGAGTGTATGCCCTGAAGCTTCTTGGGTTATTCAGAGAATTCGATGGAAAGTGGAAGAATCAAGAGAACAGATCCCACAGTCTTTGTGATGTAGGATGGCAATGTAATATTTTGAAGGGACACAGACAATAAATATTTCAAGGTGATTTTTCAGATCTGAACAAATACTAAATGCTACAAACGAGGAGACTTGGAGCATGCTGACTGATTGGGATTCTTATGTGCAGTTAAAGCCACTCTCCTACTACTAGGAAAACAGTATAGCGAAGTGAAGGGAAGCTCTAAGTGAATAACAGGATGCAAACAGGGGGTGTGTGAATTCCTGCGGAAACAACAATATAAACGAGTAATCATACAATCTTGTTAGAAAGGAAACTCAAGTTTTACTGTAACAATAGATATTTTTCCAAGAAAATACATCTATTTATTGCGAGTTTAAATAATCCAGCTTGGGTGGATCTTCTTAAACTTTGGAGCCATAACTACTGCGCTGACGGGCTGAAAGGCAGCACTGAGGAGTTAGGTACATTAATATGTATCCATTTCTAATTAATCAAAATCTTCAGAAGGAGAACTTTGAAGCACTTGAACAGACAGTTTTTTTCAGGTTATGATAAAGTTAGAAACACTTTGTTAGACACTATTAGGTTAAAATTATTTTATAATAAATCTTTTAATTCTAGATTGCACTTTATTCTAACCCTGTGCAGGTACTGAATTCACAAACAAAAGAGACAGAAAAAGGTTTCTGCTCTCTAATAGCTCAAGGCCTAGTGTCTCAGCAACTGTGACAAAGTATGTGAAATCCTTTAAAAATGTACCTATTCAGTATTTATAATGCAACACTTAGGGAGTAGTTTCAAAAGACGTAAGAAGATTAGAGCTTTTCTTAGTCATTTTGACTTGAAATGAAGAAGTCCTTGAAAAGTCTTAAACTATATGTATTTGCGACAATAAAGCTCAGAGAATTATTTTACACTTTATATTGTTTATGCCACAGATGAAGCAATCATCATAAACATTTTCATTTTCATATTATAGTGCTTTCATTTTTCTGGTGCACTTAAAAGTCCTATGTATGGCCTGTTTCACTAACTAGAATGGAAACTCCTTGAGGGTACTGGACTGCTGTACCTTAAACACTGAGAACAATGTCCACCCCATAGTAGGCATTCAGTAAGTATTTAGTAACTTAGTTTCACTAACTTATATCTCAAAAACAACGAAATTTTCGATTATGTATTTAAATGTACAGTTCTGGGACTCAGTTTAGGATATTAATATTTTGTTTTTTCTAGATACTCTCCCTGCCAGTAGCCAATTACAGTTATTGGTTCCATCAAATATTTTCTATCTATAAATATTCAGATGTGAGAAATATTTTATGGAATTGTAGCAGTCAGTTTTCTTTACATGGTCTCTGATTGACTGGCTCATACAGTGAACAAGTATTTGAAGATGCAAATGTGAAAGCTGCATACAGCTTTTTAGAACCAACTAGTATCAGCTACATCCTGCTCCAGTCAGCACTGCCCTGTGTATTCGTTAGCTGTCTCTTTGCTCCTTTGCCTTATCTTTATGAGTGTTGTCTTCTTCCTGGTTTACTGGTTGGTTGCTTTGTTGGATGCTCCTGTTGTACCTCCCAGCAGTCTGGCAGTCTGGGTACTTTAAACATTCTTGTCAGTATAGATGGAATATTTAAATAGAGCTTGGTATTTAAAACACAATCACTCCCTTTTGTAAATTTGATAAGAATACAGTGATACTTTATTTTTAATTTATGCATAATGGACACATATAGATGTATTTTAAGGATTAATGACAATATATTAATAAAGATAGATTAAATTAGTCAGTGCTGCTTAAGTTCTTTTCGATTTCCTCAGTAACAGTGCACTTCTGGTTTATTTTCTCTTTTTCCCTGCTTATTTTTATTTTATAAAGACTCCTAAATTATGTATCTTTATACTCTGGTTTCTCTTCAGATCGTATAAATCTTTCGCCTTTTACTAAATTATGTATCTTTGACGTTTCTCTGTAGAGTCTTCTGTTTTTAGAAAATAAATACCCAGGGGCGCCGGGTGGCTCATTTGGGTAAGTGTCCAACTCTTGATTTTGGCTCAGGTCATGATCTCGCGGTTCATGGGATCAAACCCTGCTTTGGGCATCTGTTGACAACAGATTTTCTCCCTCCCTCTCTCTCTGCTCCTCCCCCTTGATGGTGCACGCTCTCTCTTTCTCTCAAATAAATAAACATAAAAAAATTATTGAAAAAAATACCCACAAGCCAAAATTGATGTTCTTCGATGTTGGTGATTAAACCTGGCAAAGTGCCATTTTTGCCTCACAAGGCAAATTCAATCAGATCAGATGGGAGCCTGAGGACAGTTAAAGGATCAGATGGAGCTGTGACCTGACTAGTCAGTGTGGACTTAGGTCCTGGAAATCTTTAACGTTATGTTCAAACTTTTTCAGCAAAATTTAGAATGTTAAGATTAAACTGTACTTTGTTAATTAAAAAGAAAAGTGGAGCATAAAACAAAGACTCAAGTCACAAAACGAGTATTAAAGTCAAATATCATGTTACCTCTGAGAGGGAAAATAAGAAGTTTAAGTAATTTATTGACTATGACCAATAATAGTTTATTTAGGGCGACTAGGATTTGGGTGGTTACAATACAGCCTTTAAAATTGGGCAATAAAGGGGCACCTGGGTGGCTCAGTCGATTGAGCATCTGACTTCAGCTCAGGTCATGATCTCACAGTTGATGGGTTTGAGCCCCGCGTCGGGCTCTGTGCTGGCAGCTCAGAGCCTGGAGCCTGCTTCTGTTTCTGTGTGTTCTTCTCTCTCTGCTCCCCCGCCCCCCCCATTAATGATCTGTCTCTCAAAGATAAATAAAAATGCTAAAAAATATTTAAAATTGGGCAATATTAAGGGAAAGGCTTGTCTTGTGTCTCTTAGTGCCAAGTCAGTCAGTGGACCTTGGGCTTGTTGACCAATTGGAATCAGTATGGTAGTGTTTTATTCTTGGTAAGAGTAATTGTAGCATATAAAAAAATTTGAGTTAGATTTCATTACCATTTTTTAAAATACTCATTATTATAGAAGTGTTGTGTTTAAATTACTTTACTTTTGGACAGCATTCCTAAAATTAAAAATTTGGGAATGACTAATTCCTATCTATGCTGAGGCACAAGTATCTGGGGAGAAAAGTTTTCTTTCAGTGAGGCAATCAATAGTAGGGATCAGTGGCATGTAGTATTTGTTAATTCAATAAAATATTCATAGCACTGTTACACCATTAAAATATAATTATTTAAACTGTGAAGTCTTTTACATCCTCCATTATATATGTCATGGGTTATATTTTGTGACATCTTTATAATGGAGATACATAAATTTAATGCTTGGAAAGGAAAACACAAACACAGTGTAGAGAAGATTTTGTCTAGGTTTCAGGAAGCCTGGCAAGAGTAAGTTTGTAGGGGGGGCCCCTGGTTGGCTCAGTTGGTTAACTGTCTGACTTCAGCGCAGGTCATTATCATGGTTCTTGAGTTCAAGCCCCACATCGGGCTCTGTGCCAGTAGCTCAGAGCCTGAAGCCTGCTTTAGATTCTGTGTCTCTGTCTCCCTGCCAACTCGAGCTCTCTCAATCTCTCTCTCTCTCTCTCTCTCTCTCAAAAATAAACAAACATTAAAAATTAAAAAATAAAAGTGAGTTTGGAGATCTGAGTTTCTAATTCCCAACTCCTGCATAGGCAGCTGTTACAGGGAGTAGTTTCTGGTTATTTTAAAAACTAAGTAACATAGGGGAAAATGTGATTCTGAACCATTATGCATACTTAAAATCACCATTTTATAAAGTGTAGTATTATTTACATATTGGAATGTTCTAAATTCACAAAGTCTAAAAAACTCTGTAAGAGTGGAGAATGACAATAGTTAATTTACACGAAGTGATGATCTAACATTTATTCAACCTCATTGTCAAATATGGATCTTTGTTGACTTTATTTTAAATTAAAAAATTATCCATGCTCTTTTCTTGGTCTTCCTTTTGTCATTAGTTAACAGTTCATTTCCAGTTCATTAGGTTTTCAAAAGAGAGCTATTGTGTTTATTCATCTTGAGCTTGGGTGTTTCTCTGGATTTCAATCCTGTTTTGGTGTCTGAGTAACTCAGAACACTATCTTGAGAAACATGTGCAAAGCATGGGCTTGAACAAGCTGAGAAATAAAATAAAAAAAACCCTTTCAGGGGTTTAAACTTTATAAAGTTTAAGGGTTTTATTATATGTGTGCTTTTCATTCATGGGATTTGTATGCTAATTTCATCTGCATCATATAATTTTTAAGTTACTGTATATCAAGTACTTTGCAAAAGTTTCAGTAATACGATATCACAGCAAATGTGATTTTTTAATTCTAGAAAGGTCTGTAGTAGGTATGTTTGCATAAAAGATGAGCACATTTGAAATCATATAAGATTGTTTCATTTATCTCATCTTACGTACCTTACTGTAATTGAACTATATATTTTTTTTCAGAATTCACATTCTAAAACAAACTGATTATAACATTCATGATAGCCTACATTACTAAAGCTATAAAAGTTAAAGATTTAAAAATATAAAAATTCTTTTATGTTTTAATGTATGGACTTTATATAATCTAATCGATGTAAATTGAAACAGGGACAAATAGAAGGAATAATAGAATATTTTTACTGAATCCAGTTGAAGTCATATTAAATCCTGGCTCTTAAATTTAATAATATGATCTCTTTGGATAAAGAATATACTTTCTCTTTTCTTTAGCTATTCTAACTTAGAAGATTCACTAGATTCTGTGAATCACTTTAATATTTAATGATATTTATATAGGATACTTTCATCAGTAAGTATTCTTTTGCTTTGATCGGTATTTTCAAAAAACACGACGTGTATATTAAAGATTCAGACTGAGCTTGTTACATCTTTTATATTACGCTTTGCTTTTTTCCTCTTTTAAGTTTACTGCTTTTTAATGGGTTTTCTCTCTGATCATACTTAGTGTTATATGTCTGTATTATCCTTGATTGCTTGGCCATGAGTAGGTCCAGGTAGTCATAAATTGATCCCTTTATTTTTTTTAAAGGAATATTACCACTGGGGTAATATTAAACCCCGTCAACTTTTAGCAATTTTTCCTTTTTCCCCTGAAATAAAGATTTTAAATGTCTGTAGATAATGTGTTTAAATTTTTTGTGTGACTTTGTGATCTGGTTAACTGAAATCTAAATCATCATCTTGTAGTGTTTTAGAAACTGTATTTACATATAGTAGAACATTAATCGCTTTAATGCCTGAAATGAAATAAAGTTACATTACCACTAATTTTTAGTTAGTAGTCCTATTTATGTCATATTTTTAAATCATGCTATTACAGTTTTTCTACTTCTTGATCAACCATTTAAGTATTTTTTTAAATGTTTATTCATTTTTGAGAGACAAATAGAGAGCATGAGTGGAGAAGGGGCAGAGAGGGAGATACACAATCCGAAGCAGACTTCAGGCTCCGAGCTGTCAGTACAGAGCTTGATGCAGGGCTCAAACCCACAAACTGTGAAATCATGACCTGAGCTGAAGTCACACGGTTAACCGACTGAGCCACTCAGGTGCCCCTTGATCAACCATTTTTAATCAGTAGCTCAAATTCATTTATTTGTTCATAGCTGGAGATTTAGATTTTGGAGTCATTATAATATAGTTGAAATATAAACCATGAAAGTGAATAAAATATTCCAGAGGAGAGCATATAGAACAAGAGGAAAAATACCAGAGATGAGATGTTTTAAAGATGAACAGCGGTGAGGGAAAGCAAATGTGTGTACATGGAGTGTGAAACTGTGCTGAGGTGAAACTTTGCTTAAAGATGGCTTCATTTGGGAGTATTACTTTGCAATAAAAAAGAATAAAATTTTGCCATTTGCAACAATATGGATGGAACAGGAGTGTATTATGCTGAGCAAAATTAGAGAAACATCGGAGAAAGACAAATACCATATGCCTTCACTCGTATGTGGAATTTAAGATACAAAACATAAACATAAGGGAAGGTAAGCAAAAATAAAAACAGGGAGGGGACAAAACATGAAAGATTTAAGTAGAACAAACTGAGGGTTGCTGGAGGGGTTGTGGGTGGCGGGATGGGCTAAATGCTGGGCAGTAAGGTGGACACTGGATGGGATGAACAGTAGGTGTTACATGTAGGGGATGAATCACTGGATTCTACTCCTGAAATCATTATTCCACTATATGCTAACTAACTTGGATGTAAATTTTAAAATGTATATCCAGGAAAAAAAATAGATACCTTCTTTTGCTATTCCAAGTTCTTAGAGGCTCAAAAGAAAATTGCACATGAAAGTGTGAACTAAAATGACATCCAAGTCCATAGAGAAAAATTGTACTGCTGCAGGACAATCCTGATTGTCCGTAGAAGCCAGAAAGCTATTCAGCTGCTTGCCATAGAGGTTGAGAAGGGACACAGGCAGTCACACGGCATCGATCTAACCTAAAATTGTGTTGAATTATTCTGCTTTCTTCCAGCCGTAAATTTTCTCCTGTGATGTGGGGTGCCTTTTATAGTGAGTTTTACAGATACTCTGTTGTCAACTGGATTGTTACTAGTGTCTAGTGTCATTACGTCAGGTCTCTCTGTTAAGGAGGCAGCCTTCTGTCCTTTTATCTCAGGATGGCAGAGGGGGCCTGTCACGGAACAAAAGCACTGGCAGGCAGGAGACGTAGAGGCTAAGCCTGTGGCCTTAGATAAGACCTTTAACCTCACTGTTGCCCAGAGTCTTGTCTTCTCCGCATGGATAGTAAGAATGCTTGTCTCCCTCATGTGTTGTGTTTGTGGCGGATTTATCCTAGACATATGGGCTGTATGAAGTAAATTTTATAATTAGAATCTTCTGTAAGTTATAAATTGTAGAATATGGATATTTTACTTGTTTCAATGGACGATTTTGTTGTCATTGTTGAATATACATAGAGGCCTTTGAGACGTGGCATTATTATTCTCTGATCATCTCTTAATTTTATAGTTTGATTTAGAGATAGAAATTTGCTAATAAATTTTTTAGCCTTTCAGCATAATATATAATTATTTCCCCATATTGTTTCCTTTTTCAGAAGTGGCACACACTGAAGTCTAGATAATTTGTTCAGGGAAAGGTGGCATGGCTTGCTTTGGTGAAGAATACAGTGCGGGCTCTGGGCTACTGGCTGTATTTGTATATATACAGAATTTTTTGTTATTGCCTTATGTTTTAGTCTTAAGTTATGTGCTTCTGTTTTGATCTTTATAAAATTGGCATTGGGACATTTCCTGAAGATACTCATATTGATAAATGCACTCTTTAAACAGAGGAATAATATTTATAAGGGAATGAGATGCAGAACATTTTAAAGTTTGTGAATTTCCAGAGACACTAGTTCTCAAAATGTGGCACCTGGGCCTCAGCATCACTTGGGAACTTGTTAGCAATGCAAACTATAAGGCCCCACCCTAGACCTCCTAAATCAGAAATTGTAGAGGGTGAGGTCCAGCAACATGTTTTAATAGCCATATCCTTGTGAGTAATTGTACTGTCTATGAAAGTTTGAGAATCACTGCTTTAATTGATTAAATT